>NC_051155.1:47121237-47373259 GCF_013339745.2 Dermacentor silvarum
TTGGAGATCGCAGGGAGAGGCATTCGTCCTGCAGCGGTCATAAATACAGGCTGATGATGATCTCCGAGATCGACCCACGAAAGAGGATAGAAACAGACCTCGGAAACAGTGTACCCGATAGGAAGGAATGCAGGGGTCTAACGTGCCAGAACCACGATCTGATTATGAGGCGCGCTGTAGTGGAGGACTCCGGATTAATTTTGACCTCCAGGATTTCTCCCCCATCGTAATGCGGCCGCCTGCGGTCGGGATTTGATCCCGCGACCTTGTGCTTAGCAGTGCAACACCATACCCACTAAGGCACCGCGGTGGGTCATACCCGATCCGAGAAAGTAGCAGGTAAGTCGGCAAGGAAAACATTGCCTTCGATTATGTCCGTTGTGATATCCGCACTTTCAGGCAAAATCTTGTATGCTTATTCTGATTCCTATCGTTACGAGGATAGTATCTTAGTCAGAAGTAAGGCATATTTAATTATCAAAAGCAGTGCATGAACATCGTCAGCGCTTTTTTTCCTTTTTTTTTACGGTCGCCGACTGCAATCTGTTTATTTATTATGGTTACCTTGAGAGGACTAATCACCGTTGATTGGACGCTCTGGAGACATCGCAGTCTTTGTGCCAGTAACTCTATTACTCATCATCATCGTGACTACTGAAAAATTAGTGATCGACCGCCTTTCAGTGAAACCCTGAAACGCCCCAGTATCGGATTTAATTTTAACGTGATAGCGTTAAGGGCCCCGTGTTGCTAAAAATCGGGTGTCGGCTTCGGCGTCGGTGTTAAGCATCGGCGTCTGGCGGAAATAATCATGCCGAACGACATCACCCTGAACCACACCGACCGTACAGGCCATCCGCGTGGCGCAAGGCGTTAGTGAACAAAAATTGAATTTCTCTAAGCAAAATGTGTCAGAAAAATAGTAAAGTACGACTTAACCACAACCTACAGGCGTGATAGCGTCGGATTGTAATTTGAATGTACGAGAAGAAAGCCTGATAAGCAGCCAGGAATCTTTGAATGCTATCGCATTCCACTCTTAAATGCGAAGCTTAAGCGTCCCCCAATTCTGATGGTGTTTCGCTGTACTTCGGTTCTAGGCAACATTGTGGGAATGTTGATAACCGAGCCTTTCTTAATTTCGGACACGCGTGCTCCTCGGGGCAACAGCAAACAATTAATAAAGTAATAGAAAAAGTCCTAGGCATAGCCCATCAATCAATCAAAATAACTCATTTTGATATAAGACGGCTCTAATTGCTCGTGTAAAAATGTCCTGCCCAGCAATGCATTTGTGTTTAAAAGTGAAGCCGACTTTAAGGGGACCAGCGTAAGCTTGGTCTTTATAAGCTGGCTTTCCCACGTTGCGTGTTGCAGCGAAGCCTACTTATAAAGAAAAATTTGATGCGAACGGAGCCCGAAAACGCTATTGCGTTTCACTCTTAAAGGCGAGGCTTAAGCGTCCTCCAATTTTTTTTACTAAAGTCAATTTTACAACGATCGACTGCTTACAAGCAAATGTAGCTGAATACAGAGCCTTTCTTGCTGCCATATATAATAAGTACCCGCGGTAAATCCCTATTGCGACGCCGGCGTTCAGTCGCAGGCCATGCATGAGTTGATTAATTCGCAGCCACTAACCGTAGCTGTTTTTCTTTATTTTGATTGATTGGTGGGCTGTGCCATTACAAAGTAACGCAGTGCATATATGAGAGACGTCTTATTGCGGGGCGCAGGTCTAATATCGAACAACTGCGTTATTTGACGGGCTCCCTGAGAGCGATACTTGAGCTCGTTCTGCAGCCAAGAACAAACACTTGCACTCGTTCCAGGTTAGGAATGTTGCCTTAGTCTATCGCATAATAACTGCCGAACGCAGTCTGAAATTGTCGATTCAAGTCCTCAATCATTTGTTTTAAGTTATTTCAACCGCTGTCAAACAGGACAAAACACAGGTCGATTCTCAACCCTTATCCTTCCCACTCTAAGATTTTGAACACTTATCCCAAGCACACACTGGAGATGTCCTGTCTCCTTGCCTGACACGCTTCTTAATCTATATTTTCCCACTTTTTTTTTCTTTTCAGTTGAGATCAGCATAATGAGTTCATTGTAGGCGTGACACAAGCAGCAGCGAAGATGACCTTACTCCTTGAAACTTGTCCCCCGGCTACTGGCCATGAGGGCTATTGAGCGCCGATTCACGCAGCTTGCCTTTCGTCTTCGTCTGTCGTAGCCTGAGGTGTGTAACTGCGACTACGAAGCACTTTAGCTTTTCTCTTTTATTCCTGTTTGCTCCTCGCCCACGTCATTGAGCCTCGGCGTACGGAACCTCGTCAGTAAAGGCAAAGGTGGGCAGAAGGGGATAAGGGGATGAAAGAAGAAGTCAGTCGACAGCAGGTTTTTTTTTTTCTTTCCTCTGCTTCTTTTTTTCCTTTCTCCGATACAGTGTTCCGAGCACCTTGTCGCCCTGGGTTATGGCGTGTCCTTTCATAGAGGGCGAAGGCGAGCGGCAGAATGAACTTTAGCGCCAAAGAAGCCTCTCTGACCGGGCTGTCTGTCTGCGCCTTGTATGAGGGACCGCGCTGGACCTGTTCGATGCGGCGACGGCGGCGGTAGCAGCAGCAGCAGCGGTGGCACATTCGGAGCAGCCGCGCTGTCCCTCGGGCGCGGAGTCCTCGCTGCTCCAGGACACGCGATGAAGCCCGAACAAAGCACTCGGCGACCGTTCGCTGACAGCCCGCTCCCGCGATTCCGTGTGCCCACGTGCCTTCGTGGCCGTAGGGGAGAGGGAGATGCGTAAGGACTAAGGAGAGGGAAGCAAGAATTGGGATAGCAGGGGGAGGGAACCTGGCAAGACAAGGAGGCTTCCCTCGCTCGCGCCGCTTTTCGTCGGGCAAGCAAAAATAAGGAGCCGCGGATCGGGCGCCCGGAAAGGCCGGGAGAAAGCCGGCTGAACGAAGCCTTTGAAAAGAAGCCGGTCGGCCCGTCAAGCGCAGCCACGCAAGCTTCCTGGACATCGCTGACGTTGGCGGCGACGCCGGCGTCGTCTTGGAGCTCTCTCTCTCCCTCTCCTAACCCTCGTGCGAGTGCTGCGTTTGCAAAGCGTCGGGCTCCGTGAGCGCGA
This sequence comes from Dermacentor silvarum, assembly GCF_013339745.2. Classification (NCBI taxonomy): domain Eukaryota; kingdom Metazoa; phylum Arthropoda; class Arachnida; order Ixodida; family Ixodidae; genus Dermacentor; species Dermacentor silvarum. Next base: position 47,124,365 of record NC_051155.1, read on the forward strand.
GGAGCTTCGATTCCCGTCATTTGGCTTCTTCTTCTTCGCCTTCTGCATGCCGAGGTTAAGCACAATGCCGATCTGTTTAGAAGCAGGTCTCTCTCGCTGTTGCCTCTGCTTTCCTGTAGTGCGGTTTTCCGCGATGAATTGGGCTGGACTAGGATTACTCAATAAGTCGGGGGAAATCTTGCTGGATGTCTCTCTTGTAGCGGATGTAACGTGCCGTAGGGGAGCGCCACGAAGCTGTGATAAATATTTGAAGAGAGACAGAAAATTTGGGGCGCCCTCTTTGAGAATCCCTGAAGTACACGGAGACGCGCTGTCAAATAGAAAAATAGAATGAAAAAGAAAAAAAAAAGAGACAGCATACTTCAGAGGATCCTTCGGCTTCGGATTCATCTACTTTGGCAGCAGCATTCTCCAACAGCGAAGACCACCATCTTATTATCGGTTATCTGCTTCTTTCTCAAATATTTCCGTTGACCCCGACGGGGACTAAACAAAAACCCAGTGGTTATAGGGCTGTTTGTTAAGGGGCAGGGCTGCGGTCCTATAAAAAATTATATAAGAATATGAAAAACTACATATATATAATATTTTAATGTTCACTCTAATTGTGTGATAGCACAGAAAGAATAGTGTGGGGACTCTTCTTTGTGATGTACGCAACTTCCTTTCTATATGGCATAGTAAGTCATTGTATGTAATTCTCACTACGTACATGGACATACATTAGTACTCGTGACTCGTTAAATGTATAGCTTTATAGAACCTGTTCTTTGCAATTGTTTGGCCAAAGGCGTGTCGGAGAGAGAGAGAAACTTTAATGGATAAAATGAAATTTTAGGTCCGTGGTTGGGGCCCCTAGTCCAGGGCTCCACTGGCACTAGCGGCTCGCTGGGCTTGGTCCAGGAGAGCCAGTTGGCTGTCCTGGTCCTCGTCCGCAAGCCGCGCCTCCCACTGCCTGTTAAAATCTTGTGTTTTTAATAGTGTGGAGTTTATATGTGTCGGTCTGCTTGGGCATATCCACGTGATGTGCGGTAACGTTGGCGTGTCCCCGCACCACAAGCATTCGTCAGTGTATCGTACTTGGTGAATACGGATAAGTGTACGTAGATTTGGGTATGTGTGTGTTTGAAGTCGGCGCCAATTCCTCGCCTGTTCACTGTTTTAACTTTGGGTGGGGGCGTCCATATTGCCTCCGCTGCTGCCTTTGGTGCTCGGGGATGTCGCGCGGTGTAGAGGGAGACTCGTCACTGGGTTGGTCCGCAGCTCGGATGCTTAGTACGCGAGCTAGCCGGTCCGCCCTTGCGTTACCCTCCATGCCCTCGTGTGCGGGGCACCAAGTGAGGTTGTGGAATCCGGTAATTTGACTCCCTAGAATTTTTAATACTAAGCGCGGCGCTGTACCGGAGAGATACAGGCGACAGGCGGTTTGTGAGTCCGTGAGTATGGCAGCAAATACGTCCCTATTCTCCGCGTCCCCTGATTGCAAGTGCAATCGCTGCGGCTTCTGCTGTGCTGGCAGATTTTGCCCGGGCCGATGCAGCTATCACACGATTTTGGTTCGTGGCTACCACTGTATACTTGTCCCTGTCCGTTTGACTCGCCTCTGTGTAGTACACGTCCGGTTGTCCTCTAAATCTCTGGTGCAAGGTTCTCGCTCGGGCCTTCCGGCGCCCTGCATGATATCTCGGACTCATATTGGTTAATATGGCCCGACCCTGCGTTGATGCGCACAGCCGTTCCTTTTGCGCGATGAGCGTGGCCGTCGTATATTCCTCGAAGGTATTGTGGATTCCTAATTTGTCGAAACGTTTTGTACTCCTATTTTCCGGGAGCCCTAGGGCACCTTTAAATGCCCGCCGAATCATGACTTCAAGCTGTTTGAACTCCTGCTTGGTAATGCTTTGGAAGGGGAGTGCATAGGTAATCCTACTGATGACAAAGGCGTGTACCAGTCGAATCGTTTCTTCTTCCGAGAAGCCCTCGCGGGTTCGCGTAACCCAACGGATTATCTTAGCTACGTTTTGTGTAGTACTTTTGAGGAGGCGGTGACGTGTGGTAATCTTTTCTTTATTATTATTATTATTATTCTAGGCCGCTCAAAATGTTCCATTTAACTACATTTGGTTGAAATAATTTTTGTGCATTATGTTTATTTTCGTTTGTTTTGTGTAAAACTCATATTCTTTTTCTGTTTTTTTTTCTATCATCCGATAGGACAACGCGCAAACATGTACCTTGCTCGAGGTAATTAATAATTAATTATGGGGTTTTACGTGCCAAAACCACGATCTGATTATGTGGCACGCCGTATAGTGGAGGACTCCGGAAATTTCGACCACCTGGGGTTCTTTAACGTGCACCTAAAGTACACGGGTGTTTTCGCATTTCGCCACCATCGAAATGCGGCCGCCGTGGCCGGGATTCGATCCCGCGACCTCGTGCGCAGAGGTGACTGTAGCGTGGTATTAGAGACAAATTTAGATTTTGAAGTCCCCTTACACCGTTGTTTATGTTCAGTTATTGCGCACGTGAGTATTTAGGCCGCAGGTGATGAGGCATTTGAAATGGTAAAAGCTTGATTCTTTTGAGGCTCGATTACGTTATTTGAAGGTCCCGCCCGAGTATTAATCAACTCCGAGGCCGAAACTTCTACCGCAACTGACGTCACGAGCGAAATGGCGCAGGGCCACCTACGAGACTCTAGCGATTTCATTTGCTCTGTACATTTGCATGCTGCTATATATATAGGGCACCTGGTGGCGGTGAATCTTACGAGCTCCTGTACAAGCTACGTGGCGTTATCTCTGCGACGTCCATGTTGGCAAATACGTTGTCGACGATTTCTAGGTTGTTTTCCAGCAACCACCTTACTGTCGGCGCATCCTTTATTGTGGGTACCTGTGCCACGCTAAAGCTTATAATCATCATTATTAGGTACGCCTCCTTTGTGCCAGCGACGCTGTATCCACGAGCATGACAACGACGAATTGCACGAAGCTCACCGCCATCTTTTCAAAGACAATTTCTATGGAATGCACAGAATGTATTTTTTGTTCACTACAGTATTGCTCGCTCTGACCTCCGAAATACGCGCACAGGTGCCACTGCTCTCATATTCTGTGTGAAGTGCAAAGCATTGCAGTTACTGCCCAGTACTGTCGTTGCGCGATAGGACCTATTCACTTTTCGGAAGGGCCGTCGAGATGCTCAATATGCCGGAACGATACAGTGATCCGAGAAAAATAAAAGGCGAACGTAGTTTGTTATTTTTTTTTTCATTTTTTTTTGTTGCGCACTCGAACAAATAAATTCTATCCAGACGAGCATGAGGTTGTTTACCCGAAGCTCTGTGTGTTCGTATTAACCCGCATCCACACGTCCACGATCTCTGGTCAAACCAAGTAAAGTCGCTGCGCTATACGACCATATTGATTGCAATCAATCAATCAATCAATCATTTATTCATGTATCAGTGTACATGGAGGGGTGAAAAGAAAAAGCTGCCGATAAGGCAGCTTGACGGGTTCTGCAATGTGCTGCATAGCGTGGCCACAGATGCAGTCACCAATGAGTATGACAGCATGGTCTGAGGATAGAGATGACACGAGTGCATTAAATAAGATGTTTGTGTGTCTTATAGTGTTCGGCGCAAAGGTACATATAACACGTACACTCAGACTTCTAAGTATAAAGTCACAACAAATGAGTCGCTCTTCCCCGTCAATATGCAGTGTCAACGAGCTGCAGCCAAGTTTTCTGGGCCGGAGCACAAAACATCCATCCGACACACCCGCATCGTGGCTCGCCCACACCGTTAGAGCTAGGGTGCCTCGATGCCCAGCGCTGCCGTCCACGGTGGAGACAACCCCGCTGGCGCCGCCATATTGAGTCACACGAGCTGAGACTCAGCTACGCTTGCGTTCATAAATAGTGTTACTCGCGGCGCACTTCCAAGTGCTTTGCCTTGATGAGGATTTTTTTATCGGTATCGCATCTGCACATCTTTATAACCAATAGCCGTTAACTCGTCGAAGGTCCAAGACGTAAATGTATGGCGCCGGGAACATGCCCCAAGTTGCCTAATTCAATTTACATTTAACATGCCGTGTGTATGTTTGAAATACGCACTATTTTTTATTGCGATAGCAATTATATGGACACTTCTACCGGATTTCTGCCGTCGCCGTCGCCGTGAGGTTCCCTATAGATACAATCTTCGCCGCGCGCCGTATGCCCGAGCGGAAGCGTGCGGGGACGCGCGCTATCACGGAGAGCGAACGCACTCAATCACCCACGCGCAAGCAAGGAAGCGGGAAGCCAGCGCCGGAGTACAGTGGCTAGAATAGGGAAGTGTAACGAAGGCCCCGCCGCTCGCGTGCGCGTTTCAGATGCAGCCGCAAGGCGGCGCTGACGCTTGTATTCACGTCGCCCGACCAGGCCCGACGATCGACTAGCCGGATAAGCGCCCCGATTCGCGATGCGAATTTCCTTTTCTTTACCTCAAATGGAACATCTTGCTCACCCACTCGTGTTCGCGAAGATCGCAGCAACATTATAGCGACATATGCGCCCTATAAATTCGCGTACAACATGTCATTTGCTTGCGAGATCTAGGCCCTCTTGGCATGTTTACCTCGGAGGCCGCGCGGACACGCCTCGAGTTTTGCTTCACTGCGGTCTTATTTTACGCGCCAAATTACTGTCTATAAACGCACGCTTGAACGAAAACAACTGTTCTTGCTTGCAACGATGAATTGAGTCCGAGTTCTTCGTTAAAGAAAGATGCAATCGGATTTCACTTAAGTATATGTAACTGCCCTTAATTGGCATGCACCGATGATTATGTTACGTAAAAGTTGCCTTGGCTCGCTCAATATTTTCACGTTTGCAAGATTTCTTGAAAACTGGTATGTTATAAGCAAAATATGGTGCAATTATTGGTCATTTTTGCAGCTTCAAAGCACTGCATGATTGCTGTCTTCTGTTTGGGTGGGAGCTTCTCCATCTTCTTCTTCAGTGCACTTTCTTCAATCGCGTGATTTGCCTGTTTTTTCTGCGCGAGAGCCTCGTCCAAGCTTTTCGCTTTGGCTCTTAGGCGGCGCGCCGTAGCTTGGGTCCTTGCCTATAGCTTCCTGGCGTAATTTTCCTTACGCTTTAGCTGCCTAGGTCGACACCTCTGGTTGAGCAATAGCCTTCTGAGGTACTTGGAGGCGATGCAGCACTTCTCAGGGCCACTTACAAGCCCCTTGCACTTCGTGGGGTAGAGGCTTTCATACCAGCTTGACTGAGCTTGTCATGTTGGAGCTGCGCGCAAGAGGGAACTCCACCGACCGCGCAGCGTCAGAACAGAGCTGCATGCTGTCAACAGCCTCTAGGAGGGATGGAGGATCGCAGTGCTCATCAAGTGAGAGCTCGACACCACGTACAAACACTTAGTGTTCGATCATGCTGTCCCCGCAACGAAACAGCACAAGCTTTTGGGCGTGAAGCAAGCTCATGATTGGCCCCAGTATGCAGACGCTATATGCGACAAAAAGGGAAGTTTCAGAAAAAAACGTGCTTACCCCACTGATTGGAAGGCACGATCACATTTTGGTAATCCAGAGTTGGCGGCAAGCGTGGGTGCTTCATCCGACGTGTCGGGTGAGGCCACGTCGATTCGCTATTACTTTTATGTGGAGGTGCAAACTGTGGGTCCAACATTTCTTTCGGATTACTTTTCTTGGGCGCTGGCTTGGAAATGTACTTGGGGACGTTTGGAAAGATCGTCAGTATCGCATCCGGCTGTAGCAATGGCCTGCTCCTTTCCAGGCGCACCAGCTCACCACTGATGATGTGTTCAAAGTGACGCGACACAAACTGCGGATCGAAATGCAGTTCGCACAAAGCGGCATTTCGTTCGAGTGGCTTGTCCACCCGAGGTATGTTGCGCTGCCACTTTCGGTACGTCTCCTCGTCTTACGGTACCCCGAAGAGCGACTTCTTCTTGCACGATTTGTAACCAGTCGTGCAGACAGGCACAAAACAGCGACTTTGACGGCGGCTCATACCTGAGCACTTGTCGGCACCGCACGAAACATTACTACGCACGAGAATTTCCAACAGAAAGCGGGAGAAACTCGCGGACCAATTCGTATCGGGCGCGCAGCTTGACGTATAAACGAGTGCGAGCGCCCTCTGGCGGATGCATCACAAGCGGCGACGGTGGTTGCCATTGGAGCCGCCGGGCGGTAATCACACTTCCCTATTCTAGCCACTGTAGCCGGAGGGAGCGCGGGGGGGGGGGGGGGGGGGCACTTCTACGCTGCCAACAACCGCGTATGTCGCTCGTCCGCACCGTATCTTATCTCCCCACGGCTCTGACCTTTATGCGCCGTGCATTCGCCGCTCAGTTTCCGTTGAAGCGATAGACCGCACGTACCTTCGCCCGCTGCTGCGGCGTATATATGCGCTTGCTGCCAGCGTTTTGACAGTCGTTGTCTGCAGTCATTCAGTGTGATCTATTCATGTTTGTTTGTGCGCGCTCACACCACGCTTGTTCAATCAGTTAGTAATAGTCGGGCCACATTTTCCAACGCACGCTACACATGCAATGCTGCCCGGGTCGGCAGTGCAGCGCTACAGGTGTGTCCCTTCGCACGCGCTGCCCACGGGAAGCGCTTCTCATCAACACCACCGTTTCACACGCGCCTCCTCGTGGTCATCGAGTCTCTCTTCATGTCGGTCTACTTACGCCACAGCACACGTGCTTACTTAATCAGCTCATGTTTACTACAATTCATATTGCTACCAAAGCCGCTCACCTTACTTCGTATGACATTGCTGTGTTGCTATCGCATTCATTGCTTCGCCCTTAGGGCGAAACTGTGACATTTCTTTTTGCGCTTCGATGCTTGGTATATAAGGTTTGCGACCCCCTGTGTATGGAAGTTTTTCTTTTTCGCTGTTGTATTTTGGTTTACACGTCACGCCTCCTTTACCGTAGCCAGCCACTCGCGCACGGTGGTTAGTTTCCCTTGCGTTGCGCGTGCTCTTCGCGTTCGTTGCAATTATTTGACGATATCTGCGCGCAATTTTGCTTTCTTTTTTTGCCCACAAAACTGTGTGCTGACAGGATTAAGCTGGTGTAAAAATAACTGCGATGTGAAAATAAGGTTTAGTTAGTGCTGTAGAGAAACATGTAACGTAACTTGTCTGTGTCAATCTTGCGTAGTACACACAAGAAACCAAACGATGCACAAAATACATTTACTTAGAATGTCTAGTACAATCAATCATGAAAGAGATATGTACATGAAAAATTATATGTACTGTGTGGCGCCTGAAGGTTATGTTGAAAGACGAGATAAAAAAAAAATTCGCAAGGTAGGCTCGACACACAATTCGGGATAGTGAGAGTTTTTTTTTAATTTATTCATTACATGGGGTTCACAGAACAGAAACCGTTCAAGTGAGTACATCAACCTTATTACACACAATATAAATCGAAAACAAGAATGCAAACAAGAAAACGCAACCGCGAGTAATATTAATCAAGGTATCCAGCCAGAATACATCAGCTACCATCGAATACGTCGCATCAGCCAAACACATCGATGGCGAGTACAGAACATTTTATAAATAACCATTAGAACACTGATAACTACATTGAAAAAATAAACAACACTGCATACATATCGCGTACAAAAACCGTAAATGAAACTAAGACAGTCAAATACAGATTAGCAATGTTTTTCACTTCGAAAATATAGTCCATGATGATGTAGGGCTGTTGACTTTAACAGACGGCGCCCATCCTGTCGATTTCCCTCGTACTGGTCCTCTTCAAAGTGTTTGTAAGTACAAGTAAAACAACAAAAGTGATTATTGATATGAAAAGTTGCCTTGTAAATACAGAGAACCCATTACAGTGCTTAAATATAAATTTTCGCAGAATTAATGCTGTATTACCTCGCTTCACACGTTTCGAACAGACACCATGCCAGAAAGCGCCGAAACATTTTGGTCCCATGATGCCCCTTAACTCTACTACACCTGGGCATACCGTGCACAGGCATTTAAAGACCGTCACAGTACCCACTACGATCGGGAATGAGCACGAATGACAGTCGGCTTACGAGCACCACGCTACAAATAGATTCGTCTAAAAAATCAGCTATATAACGTAACAACCTGAGATCCGCAAGATATCTGCTGAGAATAGAGAAAATCACAATGCTTCGCTTGCCACGTACACAACAGCCGCTCTCCCCAGAAGAAGCAGTGCGTTCTTTAGTCCCAAATAACCAGTAGCGAAAAAAGAAACTGAGGGGAAAAAAAAAAGAAACAAGAGACACACGATGTGTGCTTCCCGTGAAAAAGTAAAATAGGTGGTTTACATGACGATTTGTAGCTAATGTAAGGCTATTTCGCGGCGAAGCATTTTCGTCAGTTCTTAAAATAAGGGTACTACTCGCATAGACTGCGCTGATCAAAACGGCAAAAGCCTATGCGACGCGCGCTCGCAAACCGTAGGCTACTCAGCATCGGTGCAGTGCTTAGTTCGTTAGCGAACGTAGGTACGTGAGCGAGGATCAGAGAATACTTTCTTATTTATGAAAAACACGATGCGATAGTCTAAACTTTCTTGACACTTACCTCGCGAATGTAGGAGCTATCCGTTGCCTTCCAGTGATACCGCTTTACTTGGGCTTCCCATCTCTTCCTTCGCTCTGGGTCCCGGGGGAAGCGTAAACAACGAAGCCCCTTTACGCGTCGATCCGGTGCACTTGGGAACACAACAGCCCGTCCTGTCAATTCGATGCACTTGACAAGCTTGTCATTCATGCGGCTGAACACTGTCCAGCAAGTAGAAGCGTCAGCGAAGCATCCGCGCGCACTGTGTCTCGAACTAAGCACCGGCACCAAGCACTTGCAACCGCTCGCTGTGACTCAAGATGGCGTCGCAGCGAGAAAGCGGCGGCGCGGGTGCGGTCAAAGGATGGCACCACCCTGAACGGCGGCGCTGGCATCGAGGCACCCTAGTTAGAGCAGGGCATGGACTCTCAGCAGGAGCGGCGTTCCCCGAGCAAAGTGCTGTAGAAATTGACCCACTAGAAAGAGCTGGAGACGATGGCCCGCTATATTTACCCCTATTTTCCTTTACCAATTTCACTAACAACAATCGCTCTACCCATGCGCCTTGTTATCGCCGAATAATAAACAATTTTTCTTTAGAACACTTTCGGGAATTAATTGTAGCTATAGACTGGCAGGCGGTCTACAATGAAAGTGATGTTAACACAGCTTTTAACATCTTTCTTTCAAACATACAAATTTCTTATGAATCAGCTTTCCCTCTACGATATGAACGAAACAGAAATAAGAAAGTACGAAAACCTTGGATAAACCTTCATTTATATAACGACATAAAAACAAAAAATGCGATGTACCACCTTTTTATAAAAACACGTGATCAAGAACAGTTCGCGGCATTCAAAAAGTTCAGGAATCACCTACAAAGCAAACTGAAGAAAGCCAAACAAGATTACTACCAACAATTGTTTTCTGGCATACGCAACGAACCAAAACGGATATGGAACGCTGTGAATAAAATAACGAGTAGAAAGTCAGATTGCACGTCACAGATACAACTGCTTAACAAAAGTCAAATGACGAGTATGAACGAACATTTTGTACAAGCTGGGTCACGTGCCTCGAGAGGAGGCGAAAGAAGCATGGTTCGTGTAGTCGATATCCCGCCGGTGACCAGCTCTATCTTTCTGCAACCCACAGATAGTGTTGAGATACAAATTCTGATAGACAAAATGAAGTGTACAGCCTCGGCAGGACCTGACGGAATTCGGCCGGAGCCGATTAAATATGTTTCGGGCGAAATAAGTGTCGTTCTAGCTTATATTGTCAATTTGTCGATATCTTCAGGAATTTTCCCTGATGCGCTAAAAACCGTTCGAATTACACCGATCCATAAAGGTAGTGCGAAAGATCAAGTCTCAAATTACCAGCCAATATCGGTCTTAAATATATTTTCAAAACATTTTGAAAGTGTCGTGGTTGACAGGTTGTGGTCTTTCTTGACCAAACATAACGTAATCTCTAAGTACCAATATGGTTTCCAAAAAAATAAGTCAGCAGAGCAAACCCTTCTCGATATCAAAGATAAAATAATTGAGAATATTGAAAGACAGAAGGTTACACTTGGTCTTTTTTTAGATTTTAAGAAGGCTTTCGACTCGATTGATCATAAAATATTATTAAATAAATTAGAAATCTACGGGGTACGTGGCGTCGCTAATGATTTAATAAGAAGTTATTTAACAAATCGAAACCAATTTGTTCAGATAAATTCTGTTGCCTCTGACATTTTACCTATAAAGCAGGGTGTACCTCAGGGCTCGAAACTGGGCCCACTATTGTTCTTAATTTATGTAAACGATATTGTACGAATACCTGACTCACCCGACTTGGCAATGTATGACGATGATACCAACGTATTTTTTACATCAATGACACTTCCGAACTTACTAATATTGTTAACGCGTATCTAAATCGCTTGTCAGTTTGGCTTAGAGAGAATAGTCTAGAATTAAATACTGCAAAGACAACATACATTTTATTCAGAGCTCGTAACAAGAACATACCCAATGAGATTAACATTTATTTGAATGAAACGGCTATTAACCATGTCCAGGAACAAAATTTCTTAGGCGTATGGTTTGATGAACATTTATCCTGGGGTTCACATATAAGGATGCTTTGCAATGACCTGTCTAAATCTGTCGGTATCATTAATAGAATAAAACATCTAGTTCCGCTTTGGCTCAAACAACAGTTATACAATGCTCTTTTTTACTCTAAACTCTGCTACGGAGTCTTGGTATGAGGTACAACTTCAAGAACAAACTACAACACATTAATTCTTTTACAGAAACGAATCCTTCGTATGTACTGCAATCACCATGGCCGTTTCGTAGACCTTGAAACAGCTCCATTATTTCAGCGCTACTCCCTTCTTCGAGCAGACAGAATATACTATAAGAAGCTTCTGGTCACCATACATAAAGAAAAATTATTCACCAAAACGGACAATGATGAAATATCTCGTTACCCTCTACGCCGGAAAACCAGGCACATTCCAAAAACAAGAACAAATTATGGAAAACAAACATTCTTATTAAATCGACAGAAATATTGAGCAAGGTAGGAGAACTGTTAAATTTTAGCGCTTGTGAAAGCTCGTTCAAAAAAGAGCTTAGTGCATTATTACTCGCCGAAGATATTGCTTTCACTAGTTATTGATATTTGGTTTCTTTCATATCTGTACGTATGCATGTATGACATAAAATGTTCATATAGGTACCATTTGTGCTAATGCTTTTTGTTTTTTGTTTACTCAATACAATGAAGAAATGTATGTTATCACCGCTGTTGTAACTGTGGGGGCTGGGACCTCTGTCAGGCCTCTGTGCCTTTAGTCCCAGTCTCCTCTCGTTTGAACGAGAAAATAAAGTTCATTCATTCATTCATTCATTCATTCATTCATATAGCATCCCTTTTCTTCGCTACACATGCAACTACTGAGTTGGAGTATAGTAGACAACTTTGGTCACTGGGAGAGGCTAGATAGATAGGTACACTCAAAGTACCTGGAGTAGGCAAAGAATGCAAATCGCATTAAAAGAAATATCAGCAGCCCCTCCCCTGTCGAGGAAATAAAGGGAAGCGAAGCTTGTCGTGAGTTTCTTCGGTGTTCCTTGGAACGAATTGCACTGACGACTACCACGTTGTGCTCGAAGCACAACCGGTCACACGCAGTGTGGCTGGCTGCGAAGTTCCGGTAGAGAAACTCACGTTGGAACCTGGCCGTCGCACCGGGGAAGTTGTCAATAGCGTTGCCGAGGTGTGCACCACCGTTGTCGAGTTCGTGGAGGGCAAGACGACCCTGACGTTTGGCCTCAACATCGTGCTCCCGCAATTCGGGGTCGGCGGCTCTTCGCTGACGTTTCGCCGAGGCTTCGGAAGCCCTCACGCTAGAATCGGCACGTAGATGACGAGCCGTTTCCCGAGCGAGTTCGCGGCGCCGTTGCTCAAACGCAGCCTGCCCCTCGGCGGAACGCACCGCGCGCGGCCGTTCCATCCGGACGCCGAAACTGATCTGAGGCGAGGAATGCCTGGCGGAGTGCGCGCCAACTCCTTTTCCTTCCCTTTCCCTCTCCGCGACACATCATACAACCCTGATTTCTCGCGCGCGTCACGTGATCCGGCGCCGGCACAGCTTTCCCCGCACCTGCTTACTTTCTTTCCTTCTTTCTTTTTTTTTCTCTCTTTCTTTCTTGTCCCTGGCTCATACCCGCATATGTAATACGGGTATGCGCCACTCATGAGCTTTCGCGTGTCTACAACGCCACCGAAACTTTTGAGCCAATACAAGCTTCGCTTGAAAGAAAAAAAAAAGAACCACACGCATATTTGCATAATCGATGAAACTGCAATGTGCGAGCTTTCGAGACGCTACGCATGTACTGTGGAGCGCTTCGTTTGTGTGTGTGTTTCTGTGCGTCGTGTCTCACGGCAGCCTCTAAAGCTGCGTTTTTATTGGTGCGAGATGCGCGTCCCCAAACTGACGTATGCGATGTCTCCTACAGGTATACTCAGCCATTAGTAGTCGTTGCTCCTTGGCAGCACAACTGATCTCTCTCCCTCTGCTTTCATAGCAGCGTAACGAAGTAAAATTACGGAGGGCTGGTAAGATAAACGAGGGGATGGTAATGCGACGTTCACAAACCGACGACGCTCAGTCGGGGTTTCACAGTTCGAAGCTGCGTGGTAAAATATAATCAGACAGCGTGTGACGAAAACCAGTACAAACGTTAAATGACCTCGTTAAACATCGTGGCCTCCAAACTCACAAAGTACAGCAAGAGGCGAGCGTGAAAGAGGCATCAGGCTCCTTGAGATTTGAGCAGTTCTATCCACGTTGTATTTATGTTCACGAATGGCGTAAACACGCGTATCATTTGCATTTACCGACAAGGCTTAGCTTCGCTCCAGCATGGCTGGACCCTGAACCGCGTGCAAGAAAGCCGTAGATGCCAGTTTAAAAATGCTCCTCCACTTGCGAGCTATCGTCGTTTTGGTTATAAGTTCATTCGTTTGTTATTGTTATTTGTTTTTGGGAGGTTCCTGTCGACGCCTATCACATTCTCGTTCAAGACTCGTAGGATTATTCGCCGGAGAAATTTTGAGAACACAGAATTTCGTTGCCTAGGCAGCACGTTCATGGGGCTTAAACTCTACCCGTTGTTTCAGTACTTTATTGTATATTTTTGTTTTTCTTTTCTTTCTCCTTCTTTTTTTTACTTTTTTCCGTTATCGACCCACGAGCTACGAATTATCAGACAGCCTATTTTAAAGAGGCTTGTAAATTTTGTTCGTAGTCTAAGAAGAAGCCTGTAAGCTTGCTTAGCACGTTTAAATACTTATGAAATTCTTCACGCATTTCACAGCCAGTGGAATGAAAGATCCGTCAAACGCAAAGTAAAAGAAAAGTAGAAAAAACAAAAAGGGAGCAGTCAGTCTTCGGTTTGGAAGATATTAAACACGCTGCCACCTCAGCGCCAGGTCCTCTTTTGCTGGTTATACTGCGCATAGGCTACTTCGCTTTAGTTTTTTTTTTTTCATTATCTTTTCCTCTTTTTCCTCGTCGTGGGAAAAAAATTCGTAGAAAATTGTGTTTAAAAAATAGATTCAGCATACCGCATGGAGCACACAGAGTTAGAGCAGGAAGCCTCCGTCTGTGGGTTGATCGGCCGGTCGTCTAGGCGGCCGAAGTGCCGGAAACGTTTATGGATTGGCTGCGGGCAGTGGTGAAATTGGTGAGAGGACCCACCAGCAGCACTGCGTATTCCTAGTAGAAGAAAATTCAGCACTCTCAGCCTCGTGGGCGGGAAGGCTGACTCGGGATAAGATCGAAACCCCGATAGTCCCTCCCCCACTCTGACAACGCCATGCGCGCTTCGACTGCTTGGCTTCGAGAAGCTTCACCGTCGATCGTGACGACAGTGCGTCGGTCTGCTCTTTCACTACGCTCTGGGCACCCACTTCAAGTAAGTTAGTTTAGGAATCTATTTTCGAAGCCTCACTAAGAACCCTCTATATCGTATGGTGTCTATTCCGGTCTTGCATCTATAGCATCGATGCGGGGCGCAATGTGATAATGGCAGTCAAGGAAGTGCCTAGCATTTCTGCATCAAAGAAGCGGGCCGCTTCTTAGCATCAGCTGTCGAACCATTTGAAGCCCTAAACCACCACTGATAAAAAAAAAATGGAGGACGCTTAAGCTTCGCCTTTCAGAGTAGAACGCGATAGCGTTATCGGGACCCGTTCGCATCGCATCGTTCGCACACGGCAAGTAGGCGTCATTCACTGCAACACTGAACGTGGGAAAGCCAGCTTACAAAGACCAAGCTTACACTGATCCCCTCAAAGTCGGCTTCACTTTTAAACAGAAATGCATTGCTGGAAAGACGTTTTCCCAGGGTCAATATAAGTGGTCATATTAAAATGTGAAGGCCCTAGCACCCTTTTTTATTATTTTATTAATTGTTTGCTATTGCCCCGACGCGCGCAGGTCTAGTAGGAATGGTGGAAAAGGGGTTTGTGTTTGAGTTTCCTCGTAGCAGAATTAGGTTTTATCGTACATTCAAATTACAATCCGACGGCGAATCCGACGCCAAATGGTAAAGTCGTATTTTGGCATTTTTCTGACGGATTTCACTGTGAGAAATTCAATTTTTGTTCACCAAAACCTTGCACCACGTGGAGGGCCTGCGCGGTCAATGTGGTTGGAGGATTTTCTCCGCTACCCGCGATCACAAGCCGGTTCCCGACGCCGGATTTTCTGCGACATGGGGCCCTAAACGCTATCGCGTTAAAAAACAATCGCGCGCTCCTCTCAGGGTTTTCCTGTCTTTTCCCTACACAAGTTGCCCGTAGGGCTTCTTGCTAATACTATAGCATGATGTAGGCCAAAATGCGTAGCGCATTTGCGCGGTGCTTGGTGTTCGTCTTCGTATCGTCGCCGGATATATATATTGACCCTTTTCGCGGAGCAGTTTGTTTTAGATAAACGAGATGGCGCTCACGGCGGCGCGCCATACCCCTCCTCAGCGACCGCGCACGAGTACGAAACCATTACCGCTTCTACCTTGCTTCGGTGCGATCAGCTGTCGGAAATGCAACTGAGTTTTCGCTAACACTCTGTGCTCCAGTCATGCTAGATTGAATCAAGTGGTTGGAAGACGTGTGCAAAGGTTGGTTGTAAAAATAGTGACTGGGATGTTAAGGAATAGAATGAATATGTGTGGCCAAGTTCGCCGACCGCTTGCTGCAACTGTCCGAACGTGTTACCGGCGCTTCGTGATGTACGGCTTTCCTCGAGGATACAGAAATTTGCTCATCCGCCAGCCTTGTATCGCTAACCTTCAAAGAAAGGGCTTCATCCCCAGGACTTCGGTAAGAGTGAGTACCACTCGGTAAACAATGACAAAGGGAGTAGCACCGCTTCCTGTCATAGTAAGTTTCGCGCACGTTATCTATACACATCTCTCCCAAATGGCAGGAACACTTACGCCCACTCTATCGCCGACGTATCAAGAATAAGTGAATGGACGCGCACTTGAATATATGCGCACTGTATACGCGCAATAAATGACGGACTACACCTATGGCGCGCGAGTGGTCGAAGCCGAATGTTTCGTGACGGTCCACAGGAGTAAGTGAGTTACTAGCTGTAATATATATTTGCTACAAGGTATTACAATGTACAAAACAGCTAAGTTTCAAGCCTTGTGCGCAGCAAGAACAAATATATCGGAACTGAGCACACCCGCGAGTGATTAGGCAGAAAATAATCAGATAGTGGCCGCACCGACGGAACTTCACGGAGTCAGAAACTGACTAGCCCCTGCTTCAAAATATTTGCCGAATAAAGAACAAAGAGCAAAACACACTAATCCTGACTGAATTCATAATCGCAAAGCTTGGATAGCTTGGAATAAATATTTAGCCCCTGCTTTTAGAACAAGCACCATATCTGCTGCTTGCGCAGTTTGAACATAGCTTAATCAGCTCCGAAAGTGCTTTTGCATGTTCTCTGAAGCTGTGATCAAAGCTTCGTGTCGTCCACCTAGTCACCGTCTACGATATCTCCGAAAACAGAGGTTTTCTAAGCCGCGCCGGCGTCATACACTTCCATTGTAAACAAGGAGGCAACGGAGGCAGTTGAGGCAAGCAATGGACGCGTCACCACGTGATCAAACATGGCAGCGCCCACAGGATCACCGCGAAAAGGGTCAATATACGAAACTTATATGTGCTTTGAATAGAAGTACTAGGAAGCGGGCTTATAAACCACTTATGCTGGAGGAAGTGCACCTCTGAGATGCATAATAATGCATTATGCCGATCCAATCGCACATGATGGAGCCTATGTCTAGCGTTAGTGCAGCGTTTAAATAAATGCTATTACAGGGAAGGAATTATGCGCGAATTACGTCATTTTGATACTCAAGCAAGCTGCTGCATCGAATGTTGCCAAAAAGGGTAAGATAACCGAAATTGCGTCACCCTGCGCCAAAACAGTTTTAGCTCCGGCAGGCGAAAGATCGCCGGCTCGGTGCAGGGCGTTGTGGGGCTTTGGGCTCAGAGGTCTTGCCTAGTGTAGCTTTCGTATTCTGGGCGACAACAGCCACACCCAATTAGTCCCCCTGAATAAAAGTAAAGTTAGCGAAATTCTTTTATCTTGCCGCCCGAGCCAGCGAGACTGAGGGCAGGCGAGGTTGTCCGGGGCTTATCCGAGCCTCCTTGTTGGTGGAGCCATGTCACGTGGTTGTGCTTTCGCCGGTTCCGTTTACGTTTACGTGGAAACAATCGCACAAGCGTCCGCACGCTGCCGGCCGGGCGTACTTCCGCTCCGTAGCCTCGACAAACGGAATACACGTGGCAGGCGTGGCATTGATTTTATTGGTGTTCATTTGTTGTTGATTGTTTTTTCACTCGCGCCAGCACCACTGCAGTTGCTGTTGATCACGGTGCGCAGCCCCACTATCGCGGTGATAACGGTGATCGCTAACCCTGATATCGCAGCGATCGCATCGTGGTCGCCGCGATCATAAAAGGGCTAACTGAGGGTGATAGCAGACCCAGAAGAGCAGGAATTTCGCTACTCTTTGCTTATTCAGGAGGCTTAAACCAAATCGCTCACTGTAACCAACAAATGTCGCGGTGCTTAATAGTGAGTCTATAATGAGTGACAAAACGATGCCCGACACGTGCAGAATCTCGGTTTTAGCTACGTGGTTGGTGCTGCTGTTACATTACCTAGAAATGACTTCGAATAAACCACTGTGGTTTTCGTTAACCCTACCCTCTTCACATCTTTTGTTGGAAGACACCTCCAGTCACTTCACCACTACTTTGTACAAGAATAGTAAGAAAAGTAACTTTAGGTGGCTTTTCAACAGTTATTTAAATGCTGCAGAATGCAATACTTTGTGCGTGTTGAGTAGCGTGTTACCCCACGTAATCATGTTAATGCTCCTAATTAAAATTTGCATCCACCTGAATGAAGTTCTACCTGCTCCACAAATTTCTACAAAACGACTTTGTGCATTCCCTCCCACCCATTTGCCATAGAACTATATATATTGTAAGGAAAAAGTGCACGGCCGAGCCAAGGGAGCGACGAAGAGGAGGTAGAAGTAAACAAGGCGTTCTGGCGGAAGGCCGATTGTCTGTCTGCTCTCCTCATTACAATGGCGCAGCCGACAATGAACCTGCCTTAAGGTGTTCCAGCCTTCAGTGTTCCTCGCATGGTGCTTCGGCGTGCCGGGTCCCTCCTTCCCAGGAACGCCGTTCACGCTTCCTCCGGTATGGAGCCCGCCACCCTACCGTCTCAGGTACCCACTGCACCGTCCGGGGACGGCGTCCAAGCCTCCTCGGTGGCTCTCTGACAGGGCTATACCGATGCCCTCGTCCACGCAATCACCGAGCTGACACAACAGCTCCAGGGCATGACGACCGCTTTCGCGTCCGTCGGCGGTTGCGTCCTGCCTGGGAACGCCGTCCACGCTTCCCTGCCGCCGGCGTTCGTGGAAATACCGACGTTTCGCGGCTTTCCAGACGACGTCATCCTTTGGCTCCGCAACATCAATGCCTTGGGTGATCGTCATGCCTGGCCCGACCGCACAAGATGGCTGGTTGCAGCACAACGACTTTGCGGTGCCGCCAAGGCATGGGAAAACTATGAAGGCATCAAACAGCTGTCCTGGTCTGCATGGAGCGCAGCTCTGATAGCTGCTTTCGGCCCATTTCCCCATGCCTGCGGTGAGTCCGATCAGCACAGTTCTGCGCACGGCGCTCCGGAGAGCTACCGCTTCGATCCTGCTGCAGGTGTGCCCAGCAACGCCTCGACAGGGAGAGCCGCAGGCTGCCCCGCCGTAGGCGCCGGCTCCCCGGCTGTCGTCGTCGGCTCTACCGAAGATGGTGGAACAGCGCTTGCCCTGCCTGGGAACGCCGTCCACGCTTCCCTTGGCGAAAATATTATGCCCAACACTTCTTCGACTCCGCCACCAAGGTATGCCGTCGATGCTTCGTTTGTGGTAGAACCGGCTGCCACGACTACCACAACGACCGCACTATCCGTGGACACCGGCCCTGGTACCTCGGGCAGCTGGACAAGCAGCCTGGCGGAGATGAGGCACCGCGATTTCCAGCAGCCAGCGGGAATAGCCCCGGCAAACCACTGCTCTTGCTGTGACCCACCGCCAGGCGGCCTCCAAGCTTACGCTTTCCAGAAGAGCCGTTCAACCCATAACAACTGTTGGCGGAAGCGAAGTTCGAGTTCACGAGCGAACGGCCGTCTACGCCTCTGAACATCGCGGGTCCGTCGAGCTGCGATGATGGGGAGCTAGCGGTCCGCAACCGTGATCTATCTATGGATTGCGAAGGCGATAAACTTCTGGACCCTTCGGAGCCACACCTCGGGATTTCGCAGCAACCGTTGGCTGAACGTGCGACCATTCGCATTCGCTACGCACTGAGTGAGGTTTCGCTAAAGGAAGCCCAGGCGGCTGGCATCGCTGAGACCATAATTATCGAAGACCTTATCGTGCCGCCTAAAAGTCCCTATCATACGAACAAGATGATACAGACTAAAGAGCAGAAACAGCTGTTCCCTGGTTCCAGCGCGGAAAATATCGCGGGATCTGACCAGGCATCGCTTTTGACTCCGCCTGCGGACATAGACGACTCGGCAACAGTCGGCCTATTGTCGAGCTTCGCCGATTCGTTTGCAATGGCGAGCCTTGACCCGTCAACGGCAACGTCGCGAAGAGGCACACGATGGTTGAGCACAGGATTTCGCAGTATGCATGGCGCATCAGTGCGACCAGCCGCTGTGCAGTATGCTGTGCTTCGCCTAGTGAGACCCGAGCGCAACACTCAGTGCCGACCCCCAGAGAAGCTGGTTGCGCACAGGACGGCCCTAACGATGACGACTCCCATTCCCAAGTCACGTCGATTGTAGTTGTCTATCACCAACACGCTCTCCCAATCGCCTGAGCTATCTTCAGCAGCGTGGCCGAGTGTAAGGAAAAAGTGCACGGCCGAGCCAAGGGAGCGACGAAGAGGAGGTAGAAGTAAACAAGGCGTTCTGGCGGAAGGCCGATTGTCTGTCTGCTCTCCTCATTGCAATATATATATATATATATATACCTCGGTGGGGGCGGCAGGGTCGAAGTGACGGAGGATAGGTGGCGAGGTTAGCAGGCGGCGTAATTTCGTGAAGGCGTCATCGTAGGCGGGTGACCAAGCTGAAAGTTCGTTGTCGCCGCTTAGAAGGTCTGTCAGGGGTGCACTTATAGATGCGAATTTTCGAATGAAACGTCGGAAATACGAGCATAAACCAACGAAACTTCGAAGCTCCTTTAACTTCGTGGGTTTTGGAAAGTCAGCGACGGCGCGGAGCTTGGCTGGGTCCGGAAGAATGCCGTCTCGCGAGACAACATGGCCAAGAATGGTGAGCTTTCGGGCACCAAAACGACATTTTTTTATGTTGAGTTCAAGTCCTGCGTGAGTGAGACATTTCAGAACGTGCTCGAGACGGCTGAGATGTGTATGGAAATCAGCGGAAAAGACAACGACGTCGTCCAGGTAGCAGAGACGTGTTCCATTTGAGGCCGCGTAAAATATTATCCATCATCCTCTCAAAAGTGGCTGGAGCGTTACACAGGCCGAAAGGCATCACGGTAAATTCATATAATCCGTCAGGTGTCACAAATGCTGTTTTATGTTGATCAGATGGTGCCAGTATCCGGAACGTAAATCCAGCGAAGAAACTCCGCTCCCTGCAAACAGTCGAGGGCGTCGTCGATGCGCGGTAACGGGTAAACGTCCTTGCGCGTTATCTTGTTCAGACGTCGGTAATCGACGCAGAACCGAATAGAGCCATCCTTTTTCTTAACAAGAACGACCGGTGACGCCCAGGGACTGCTCGAAGGCTGTACAACGCCGCGCTTGAGCATGTCATCAACCTGGTCATCAATTACACGGCGCTCCGAGGCGGAAACCCGATAAGGGCGTTGCCGTAGAGGTGCATGACTGCCGGTATCTATCTGGTGAAAAACGGTTGATGTGCGACACAAACCGGAAGGAGGGCTGTCAAAAGAGGCGCGGAACTTCTGCAGCAGAGTGAGCAGCTGGCTTCTTTGTGAAGATGACGTTTCATCGTCGATGGAGCGGTTGAAATCGTCGAGGAGAGCCTGATCAACCGCGGGGTCACAAGAAAGTGCACTAAGGTCCGTAGGAGCAGAAGCCGCAGGAGCATCAAAGATGCAAAAGGTGTCGACCGGCTGAACATGGCCTAGGCATTCGCCATGAAATAAAGGTAAAGGGCACGCCGTTGGATTGCCGACGAGCATCTTCGTAGCGCCACTGCGAAGAGTAAGGAGAGCAAAGGGCAGCGGAGAACATTTGCGGCGAAGGAACACTTTAGAGAGTGTAAAGAGAACAGTGCCCTCAGAAATAGCGGCGCACGATACAGGGACAAGCAGGGAAGAGCACGGAGGAATGGCATTGTCTCCGGACACAAACAGTTTATCACTAGAAGGGTGGTCGTCGATTGACTCAAAATCGTGAAGCGCAGAAAGTTCAAGTTCGGCGTGGCAACAGTCAATAACGGCATTGTTAGTTGCAAGGAAGTCCCAGCCTAATATAATGTCATGGGAACACGAGGGCAGCACGACGAATTCGACGGTATACAGAAGTCCTTGAATGAAGACTCGCGCAGTACAGGCAGCGAGAGGCGTAATGTTTTGAGCGGTCGCGGTTCGAAGGGAGAGGTCGGATAAAGGCGTCAGAACTTTTTTTAGTATGCGACAGAGTTTGGCGGAAAATACAGACACTGCGGCTCCTGTATCGACAAGTGCCAGGACGGGGACTCCTTCGACATACACTTCAATTACGTTGGCTGGAGAGGGACAAGGACTTGAGCATTTCGACGTAGATGCAGTTCGTGCCTCGGGAACTGCGGCCATCAGTTTTCCTGCTCGGTGGGTCCGGCACGGCGACGCATCGGAGAAAGCGAGCGACGACGTTGAGATGGTGAGCGGCGGGTAGGCGCGGGTGAGCGATCAGGACAAAAGGAAGAGATAGGAAGGCTGGAAGGTGAAGATGAAAATTGAGCGGGGAACGGTGGCGCTCGCCAGATGTTCGGGAAAGGAAGCATGCGACGACGGCAATGGCGCGCCACATGACCAGCACCACCACAAGCAAAACATATTGGACGGTCATCGAAGGTGCGCCATTGTTGGGGGTAAGCTCCGACTCGTGGCTGAGAAGTCGGAAAATGCTGTCGATCTGGTAACGGCATAGGAGGCGGCGAAAAGGTCGGTGGTCGATGCATAGCGGGCGGCGAGAGCGTTTGTGGGCGAGGTCGGGCAACTGCTTCGGCATACGTGAGAGGTGCAGTGACTGGCGTCGGATCACGTGCTGGAGGAATGGCTTGCGAAACTTGCCCCTGGATGAAGTCGCGGATCGTAGGTGCCAAAGCCGGTGGTGGTTCCGGGACGCAAGACATCAAAGATAGCTGGCGAGCGACCTCTGCGCGAACGAATTCCTGAATCTTCAGAAACAGGGTAGCATGGTCGTCGCTGACACCAAGGCTGGACACAGAGTCGGCGGGCGCAGGGGGACGTCTGGTGTGAAGCCGTTGCCTACGCAACTCGTCGTAACTCTGACACAATTCTGTCACTTAACGACAGTGCGAGGACTCTTTGAAATAATATTTGGAATGCGTCGTCCTCAATGCCCTTTATTATATGTTTGATCGTCTCCTCCTCTGACATCGACGCGTTCACTCGTTTGCAAAGGTCAATAATGTCCTCAATGTAGCTCGTGAAATTCTCCCCGATCTCTTGGGATCGTGTGCGCAAACGCTGTTCTGCACGGAGCTTTCTTACTTCTGGCCGACCGAAAACTTGGGTAAACAGGGTTTTGAAGACCAACCACGAAGTGATATCGCCTTCATGGTTTAGAAACCACAGTTTCGCAACGCCCGAGAGATAGAAGGCTACGGTTCTCAACTTGGTAGCATCGTCCCCGTGGTTATGGTCACTCACTCGCTCGTATGAAGAGAGCCAATCTTCAACGTCTTTTTCATCTGTGCCGGAGAAGATAGGGGGATCTCGCAGACGTAAGGCGCCGGCACAAACTAGGGTGGGCGACGCCGTTGGAGGAGTTGGAGGAGTCCCGCTCGCGTCCTCGGGCATGATGGGGGGTAGAGTGCGACTCGGAAGTTCCAGGGTGGTCGAAACCCAGCACCTCCACCACTTGCTAAGAGGTTTAATAGCAACGGATGCACGCGAACGGGTAGCAATCGCAAGCGTTTGGCCAAGGACAGCAACCACGAGCTCATGCCGGTGGCGATGCTGCTGAGGCACAGGTTACTCTTCTTCATTAGAATCTATATATATATATATATATATATATATATATATATATATATATATATATATATATATTGTGAGACGACGCCCGAGACGAAGGCAGAGCTCTTGTATTGTCGCACAGCGCGACACAGCCCACGAACACCAACCCGACAAAATGAGGATGGGTATATCCACATGAAGACGATGATGAACTGCACAGTTAGCGCTCACACTAACTCCCCCCCCCCCCCCCCCCCCTCACGAAAGCGGCCGGTAAGGCAGCGAGTCAGAAACGGTCGGAACGCCGAAGATACGGCTTCAGGCGAGAGAGGCGAACAATTTCAGTGCTGCGGTAACGGCGGTCAGTAACCGAGGTAACAGGAGCTACGCGATAGTTCACGGCAGATGTTCTTTCAAGCACGGTATATGGGCCGCGATACCTGTGCATAAATTCTTCACAGAGCCCTGGCACTCGAACAGGTGTCCACAGGAGCACTTCGTCGCCTGGGCGGAACGACATGACACGACGGGTCGCATCACAACGCACCATCCTCTTGTCCTGAATGGTCGCGGTGTGGGCGCGCGCAATTGCGCGGCAGTGGGCGACGCGGGCGGCGAACTCCTCTGGTAGAGATGTAGATGGAACAGAAGGCGTAGAGAGAAAAGTGGTGTCCAAAACGAAAGACGGTACACGGCCGTACACGAGGAAAAAGGGGCTGTAGTTTGTTGTGCGTTGAACGGCAGTATTATATGCAAACGTGACGAAAGGAAGTATAGTGTCCCAGTTTGTGTGGTCGGGTTTCACATACATGGAGATCATGTCGGACAGAGTTCGATGGAAACGCTCGGTAAGACCATTGGCCTGGGGATGGTACGCCGAGGTGGTCTTATGGATGGTGTTTGAGGCTTGCAGGACTTCAGCAAGAACATGGGAAAGAAATGTCTTGCCACGGTCACTTAGCAGAACACGAGGGGCACCGTGGCGCAAGATAATGGCTTGCAGGACAAACTCGGCCACCTCAGAGGCCGCACCAGAAGGAAGAGCTGCCGTCTCAGCGTAGCGAGTGAGATGATCCACGGCGGTGACAATCCAGCGGTGACCCGCAGGTGTAAGCGGAAGGGGTCCGTATAAGTAACTTCCCACGAATTCAAAGGGAACGGATGGACACGGCAATGGTTGTAAAGGGCCGGCGGGAAGAGAGGTCGAACGTTTGCGATGTTGGTATGACGCACACGAACTGACGTACTTGGCAACACTAGTAGACAGGCCAGGCCAGAAACAGCGAGTCTTAGTGCGGTCGTAGGTTTTATGAAATCCTAAGTGGCCAGCCGTTGCGTCGTCGTGAAAAGCTTGTAAAATTTGCAGTCGAAGTGAGCGAGGGACGACTGGGACCCATCGGTGACCGGTAGGGTGGTAAACTTGCCGCAATAATGAGCCATCATGAAGTTTAAACCGTGCCAGTTGTCGTCTTAAGCGGCTGTTGGGAGGACGGGATAAGCCAGTGAGCCGGTCGATAATTGTGCGGCAGTACGTATCTGCACTTGAAAGGAGGCGAGATCTTCGGAAGACAGAATGTCGACTGAGGTCGCGAACCGTACCGGGGCCATGGTTGCGGTCGGTTGGCTGGGCGGTGCCGAACGGAGGGAAGGTGAGACATGGGCATTTGGTGACAGCGGGCAACGAGATAAAGCGTCAGCATCATTGATGTTGCCTGCCAGATCTATATGTGACAGTGTAGTCGTACTCCTGCAAACGCAGAACCCAACGGCCGAGGCGTCCGGACAAATTCTTCAGGGAGGACAACCAACACAGAGCTTGGTGGTCAGTCACAATTGTGAATTGGCGGCCATATAAATAGGGGCGAAACTTTTGTATGGACCATACGATGGCGAGGCATTCTTGTTCGGTGATAGTATAGTTTCGCTCAGCAGGAGAAAGAGTACGACTCGCGTAGGCCACGACTTGCTCTTCAGACGCATGGTTCCGCTGCAGTAGGACAGCGCCTATTCCATGCCCACTGGCGTCAGTGTGGAGGATAGTAGAGGCTGTGGGATCAAAGTGACGAAGCACTGGTCCTGATGTGAGGCATCGCTTGAGGGTCTGAAAGGCGGCTTCGCATTCATCCGTCCAGGTAAAGGGTGTGGTCGTGGTCAGGAGTTTATGAAGAGGAGCTGCGATAGTCGCGAAGCCACGGACAAAGCGGCGCTAATCCGAGAAAGCTGCGAAGGTCTTTAGGTGTGGTTGGTGTTTGGAAATGCTGTACAGCAGCGACCTTGTCGGGATCTGACTCAATGCCGTGCTTACTGACCACGTGACCTAATACTTTGATGCTGCGGCTCGCAAATCGACACTTCTTAGTATTGAGCTGGAGACCGGCCTTGGCTAGACACGTGAGGACGTCGTCTAAGCGTTCTAGGTGCTGGGAGAAGCTGGACGAAAAGATGACAATGTCGTCCAGGTAACATAGGCAGGTTTTCCATTTGAGGCCGCGTAGTACGGTATCGATCATTCGTTCAAATGTGGCTGGCGCATTCGAAAAGGCCATCAGGTGTTGCAAACGCCGTTTTCTCTTTGTCGGGCTCATGCATCGGGATCTGCCAATATCCAGAACGCAAGTCGAGGCTCGAAAAGTATTCGGCACCTTGTAAGGTATCCAAAGCATCGTCAATACGGGGCGTAGGATATACATCCTTACGGGTAATTTTGTTTAGTGCCCTATAATCGACGCAAAAGCGTACCGAACCGTCCTTTTTTTTAACTATAGGACAACAGGAGACGACCAGGGGCTTGCTGAAGGCCTTATAACGTTCCGTGCGAGCATGTCGTTGACTTGGTCTTCTATAACTTTCCGTTCAGCCGACGATACTTGGTAAGGGCGGCGACGAATGACGCGGGATCCATCGGTTTCGATGTGATGAGTGGCCACGGTTGTTTTACCCAAGCCATCCGAACACACGTCAAAGCAAGGTTGGTGTTTCTTTAAGACGGTCAGCAAGACATCAGTCTGAGTTGGGCTCAGATCTGAACTCACAGTGGCCCTGAGAGCACTGGGTGAACCGTACGAGGGCGTACAGTCGGCTAAGGAGGCAAAGAGGCGAAGCAGTGACGACACATACTGGTGCTGCGTCGATAAGCATGGCAACAGTGGACCCCTCCGGCAGCAGAAGTGGCTCTGATGTCGTGTTGTAGGCGGTCAGACTGGCGCAGCCGCGTGAGAAACGCACTAGATAAGAAGCGATGGCGATTCCCCGAAAAATGCAGCGCTGAGAAGGGGAAACCACTATGTCGCCGTCGATATTTTCACTTGATCTAATGGTGAGAATGCGGGCTTGGCCGGGCGGAAGAACAAAATCTGCCGCTGTGACAAGGGGGGGCGGCGAGGTATCGGCAGCATAAGAGAGCTCGGTGTCCGTAATATGTATCAGTGGTTGTCCGCACGAAATGACAGCAGATGCAGCTGACAAGAAATCCCAGCCTAAAATGATCGGATCAGCGCACGACGAGAGCACAGTAAACTGTATATGATGGCGAATTCCGTCGATGAGGACACGAGCAGTACACTGTCCGGTAGGGCAAATCGGACTCATTGGCGCCACATAAGACCGAACCAAAATACGGAGTTTGCACTTTTCGTAGATGGAAGCATAGTTCGCGATGAATAACAGAGATGGCGGCGCCAGTGTCAATAAGAGCGTCGACAGAAACACCTTCCACAGAAACAGCGAGTAAATTAGTCGGGCGAGCAGGAGGAATTGGGACAGTTCGCAAACAAGCAGTTTCTCCTCCAAAAACTGCAGCGTCTAGTTTTCCGGATGGTTGTCGAAAGAAGTGGAGGCAGGACGCAGGGGCGATGAAGTACGGCGGAACGGAGACGGGGAACGACGACGGGGTGAGCGAGAAGACCAGGACATGTTTTGAGACAACGGAGGTGAGGGCGAGCGACGTGACGATGATACCTAGGGTCCTGGAACGTAGGCATCCGATCCGGGCACATAGTCTCTCTCATAGGCGGAGTAGCCACGTCGTTCATCGTGCTGGCGCCGGCGGCAGAAACGATAGATATGACCCCGTATGCCACAGTAGAAACATATTGGGCGGGAAGGGTGCCAGAGTCATATGGTTGCACGGGGGCCTTCGCTGCCAGCGAGGCCAGGTGGTCGCAGACAAGGGTGGCAGGTGCAGACGGAACTGGGACCGCAGGCCGCGAAGCAATCTTGGCGTAAGAAGGTGCAGAAACAGGCGCAGGGAACCGGGCCTGTGTGACACTTGGCATGGATGCCAGTTCTTCTTTAATGATCTCGCGCAAACTGGGAGGAGGAGGGCGCAAAGACGCAATTGCGGTGTTGGCCGCAGCATGGCCGTGAAGCTCCTCTCGCACAATGATGCGGATGAGCGCTCGCAATTCGTCGGTGTCGGTAAGGTGAGCGTCGCAGGAGGCGCGTGGAAGATGAAAGGAGCAGATCGTGGCAAGTCGTTGGCAAGTCGTGGTGATGTCACTAACGGAAGTGGGGTTCTCAATAACAAGGGCGTGAAATGCAATGGAGTTGATGCCCTTCAGGATATGGCGGAATACGTTCCGCTTCGGGCATGTCACTCT
The DNA here is from genome assembly GCF_013339745.2 of Dermacentor silvarum. NCBI lineage: Eukaryota > Metazoa > Arthropoda > Arachnida > Ixodida > Ixodidae > Dermacentor > Dermacentor silvarum. The sequence goes on from NC_051155.1 coordinate 47,151,948, forward strand.
GAGCGCGACGGCAGAGGGCCAGAACGTCTTCAATGTAGGAGGTATAGGATTCCTCGGCTCTTTGGATGCGGTTAGCGAGCTTCTGTTTCGCTACTTCGGAGCGCCCAGCAGATGTGGCAAATATCTGTCGCAGCTGCGCAGTAAATGCTGCCCAATCAGGGAAGTCGCGCTCATGGTTGAAACACCAAGTTTGGGCGACGTGCCCCAGGTAGAAGGCAACATAGCGGAGCTTGTGTGACTCGTCCCAATGGTTGCAAGCGCTCACCCTGTCGTACTGGTCAAGCCAGTCTTCCACGTCTTCGCCGCGAAGGCCAGAAAAAACCTGAGGGTCGCGTTGCGGTGCGGTGACGGACCAGATAGGCCCAGCTGGCGGAGCTGAGGTGGTGGCATAAGTGGATGCGGTGGTTTGTGCCATGGCTGGTGTTGGCGAGCACAACCGTCGACCAGAGCGGAGCTCCAGGGGTGACCGGTAGAGCAAGAGGACGGGGATATCAACGCACGCTCCACCACTTGTGAGACGACGCCCGAGACGAAGGCAGAGCTCTTGTACTGTCGCACAGCGCGAGACAGCCCACGAATACCAACCCGACAAAATGATGATGATTATGAGGATTGGTATATACACATGAAGACGATGATGAACTGCACAGTTAGCGCTCACTATATATATATATATATATATATATATATATATATATATATATATATATATATATATATATTGTAAAGGCGTTTATTGCAGGCTAGCGTTGAGAGTACTAAGCTCTACAACATCCTGGAGCTTCAATCCCGTACTCTCCCTTCAACAATGTCTCAGGCCGCATCTCAGCCAGCTGACGACCCCGCAAACGCCTCCTGCACCCTCCGTCATATGCTCTGGTCTACCCACCACTTCTAAAGGCGATTATTGCACGCTAGCGTTAGGGCCGGCCGTTGGCTCAGTGCAGGGAAACCCGAGTGCGAGCGGCGTAGTCCGAGCAATGCGCTGTAGACAGCGCTGGTGAGGATGCCCCGCTTCTTTGCTCCTCTTGTTCGCTACTCTCTCTCTCACACACACACACACACACACACACACACACACACACACACACACACACACACACGCACACACACACACACACACACACACACACACATATCCACAAGTGTGTCCAGCGAGAGACCGCTAACCCGCGCCAAACCGCAGGGATGTTGGCAAAGAACGTTTCGCCAACCCAGGGCTCTTGCACCTTTCATTCCAACTCCAATGCAAATTCTGTCCCCACACGGCCGCGTTATACCACATGGTCTGGGCGTGCCAACAGAATCCGCAAATATCGGCCAATCATAATCCCACGACAGTCGAGTGGGAGGCGACCCTGTCCGGCTCGGACCCAAAACAGCAAGAAGCCCTGGTCAACCGAGCCCGGATGGCGGCAAAATCCAATGGTCTTCCGGACTAGGAGGTCCGACCACAAAACGGCTATTAATTTTCAATAATACATGTTTTATTCTCTCTCTCCTTCAACTCCATGGCTTCAAACGACAGCTCTCCGACTAATCGGTGTGTTCAGATACCTTTGAATTATCTTCGGAATGCTACGTGATCGTTGTCATAGATGTCAGTCAACGCAGTATCGAGTTCGTCGTCATGCTCGCACGCGGCGCATTGTCGTCGTCACACCACAGTATTCGACGTTGTCTCGCTGTGGCGTGATTTATTTGAGTACGTGTCTTCTTTACGTCGCATGCCTGAACGAAAGCATTAGTGGGTGAAGATACACGCTTAACCCGCTTCCTAGCTCATAACTGCTGCAAAAGAACACCAACATCCTTAAGAAGCAGTACTCGTTTTCAGAAAACCTCTCTTGTACAAGAGAATTTTCTTGTTGACCTGTACTCGGAATTCCGCCACTCGCGGTTTTGATCAGCATGATAACAATGGAGAGAATCGCCGACGTGATGGATAATCTCCAAAGCATCTATTACGTATGGAGATTTTGTGAATACTGGTCACGGGAGTTTTCGTCCAAGTTGATAAGGCATCCGGGCACGCAGGAAACCTCGAAGTGTTCGTGTTAAAGGGGCAAAAAAAGAAAAAAAGGCGAGTGAAGTTGGAGTGAGTGTATACAAAGGGAGCGACTGCATAGCCCGATGACGTGCGGAGCCCGTTAAGAGAGAGTGCCGACCTCCGACGGCGACAGCGTGCTGCGCGCACTCCCACGTCACGCAGCCCGTAAGAAAGGGGGCACACAAGGAGAGTGGCGGTATATAGCCATCCGACGCGTATAGCCAGCACGCCCAGTTTATGATCAGACCACATGTTGGCCGTGGCTTTTTACAACTGCCCAAGGCCTCTATACGCAACACTTCTCGGCGCCGGTCCGGTTACCGTGTCCCGCTCCCTTTCCTTCACGCTTCTTCTTCCTCTTTTCGCCCAGTTTCCTTGCCCTAAACCTCCAACTCTGCGTTCCGGTCCTCCACGGGGAGTCCATTCGCGCGTGCCGCGTACTATTTTCTTTTTCTTTTACTCGGTTGGTCTGCAGTTCTGCCATCTCTCTCTCTCTCTCTTTGTGTGTGTGTTTCCAAAATCTGCGCCTTAGTCTCTCTTCGCAGTCCTTTCGATCGCACGCTTCCCGCCGACGTTCCTGGCCATGTATCGATGTCTCCCTGCAGTGTACATGAGCGCCCGAGAGCGAAGCAAAAGACGCCGCTGGCAGGGGAACGCGGAGGGGAGGCGGAATACATTTGGCGCGCCTGTTGGCGACAGTAATAGGGGAAGAAAAGCGCGGCTTAGGATTTACGGCCACCCGCGGCGCGTTTTAAAAAGCGGCGTCCACGAAGCGAACGTGGGGAAGGGGGGTTCCGCCAATTGTGAGCGCTGCCCGAGATGTAAGCGCAGCGGTGCCGCTTTCGCGCGACCTCGCCCGATGTTCCGGTATGAAAAGTTAGACGGGTCCAAACCTTTAAAGCTACCTCCGGTCTTTGACAGCGCTTTCGTTTTGTTTCTCGAGCGCGTTGTCTTACCGGATACAGCGTTGTGCGAATGGGGAGCGAGTTTGGAGTTGTACCAGACGCGCGCCGTTTCGACTGAGTTGTAGAGAAAGCACGTTCCCTGTCCCTCGAGACCTAGCTGGTAATTAAAATATCCAGTTTTCTTTCTCTAAAGGGAAGAAAGGGGGGAGAAGGGGAAAGCAGGTATAAAAGGGTCTCATTATATAGGTTTGCGTGAGATGACCTTGGCACCAATATTAACGAAAATGTTTAACATGAATGTCGATTTGAATTTGTTTGCCGCTCATTCTATAAAACTCTTTTTAGCACTATGTAATAAGCTATTACAGAATGGATACCAAGGGAAGTGCAGTCGAGGACGGCAGAAAATTAGGTGGGGTGATGAAGTTATGAAATTTGCAGGCGCAAATTGGAATCAGCTAGGGCAAGACAGAGGTAATAGGAGATCGCAGGGAGAGGCCTTCGTCCTGCAGTGGACATAAATATAGGCTGATAATGACGATGGTGATGTGCTATTGGCCAGGCAAAGAAGTGATGGGAAACCCTCAAATTTGGAGTTTTCAAGTTAATGGCGTTAACAAGTTGGTTAAACTTGTACTTCTGTCGATTGTGTGACGGGTCACTCTAATCACTCAAACCGCGTGTTCTTGTGTATGTAGAAGTTCGGTCTTACACCGCTTAGAGTGAAGCTTCGCGAAATGAAGTGGCGTTCGTGACCTCCATCACACGGTGCAGGTAGCATATAACTGCATGGATCGGAGTGAACAGGCCTTGTGCTATCTAGGTGGTGTTGGACACACTCGCATGCACGTTTAGGCGGCTTTATGCAGGCGACTTGGGGTAGCGCAGTTGGCTCCATCGTCGCCGGGCCGCTGACGTACTTTTGCCCGGAGTAAGATCAAAACACTTGAAATGTTACGTCTTAGTCAGCTATAGTGCATGGATACGTACAAGGTCGGAAAGACGAAACCACCGCGAAGAAGGTATTTCCGCCGGTTTATACGCCCTGACACGCCTACTACACTAATTTCCAACTCGCGCAAATGAGATGCTTCAGGGTGTCCCGCTACACATAACTAGTACCGTTCTCCTGTAACGCGACTCAAAGCGCAACCGTCCCGTCGGCGTGACGTCAACCGGCGAAACGGCGCGGCGGTCGGCAAGCGCGGGGCTACCCAGTCTAAGGGGGTTCATGGTCCGTCCATCTATAGCTGTCCGATCGTTTCCGGTAGCTCTCCGTTAACGCTACAGTTCGGTAGGCCCCCGGTCCTGCCGGAAGGCGGAAGGCCGACAACGCGCACAGCGTCGTCGACGCCGGGTTCGGCATATAGCTGGTTGTCGTGCGCGCGGTATCGCTCCTGCCCGCTGGACGACCGCTCGCACTGCCTGCAGCCATTCGCCGTTCGTGTGCCGCCGCCCCCGTAGCACAACGAAAGCGAAGGGGTGTGGCCTTCCCCGAAACTATTGTTCCCGCGACTCAGCCGGCTTCGATCGACGTCATTGTGCAGGGACGGCTAAGGAAGAGAGAGAGAGACGGCGGCCGTACCCTGTGCAACCTTGCAGATGTTTCCTTTCTGCGCCCGTCTCCTCCTTGGTTTTATACGTACCTGCCTTCCTCCTATCCCGACGTCCCATTTGTTTTCTGTAGTTTTCCCACCTCGCTGTTTCTCATCCTTTCACTCTCGCTGTCTTTCTCTTTTCTTTCGTTTCTGTCCTTGCGCAGGCTGCCATGCCATGCTCGCCGTGCCGCCCCTTTATTTTCTTTTGCGCCGTTTCAGCGCGACCTCTCCGTTGCGACGTCGTGTATCGCGGAGGGCCCGCGGCTGCCGCTGTGTACCTGTTTCCGTGGGAACGGCTCGGACTCGCGCACACGTGCCGCTTTTCCCGCGCACTGCGGCAGCGATTCCGAGCCGGGTCGACGCTGTGGGCTTTCTTCGCTACGCCTGACCGGCCTGCACCGCAGAAATCGCGCGGGCTTCTCTCGAGTAGGACAGCCTGCAGCCGTGCCGAGCTTAGTGACGAGAGCCGGTGCCCTTCAGGCCGTAACGTCGCGCGCGTGTTTGCACGCTGACTGGCGAAACAGAAGTGCAAGCGTTAAAGAATACAAAGCCGAGCTTCGTACGCAGTTGAATGTTCGGTGAGAAGGCACACACGAAGATGGAAGTACGCGTTAAATGTAGACGTGCTCATAATGCACAGTTTAAGAGACAACAGTATTAAAACCTGGTAGTGGAGTCTGATCGCGATCAACTTTTCTGATGGTATTTGCACTGTCGTCGTCAACTTCCTTACCTTAGCGGTATGATAATAGTGCTTTTCTTTTTGAGCAGCGTGTTCTTATCGACGAGTGCTCATAATTATGGACAGTATCGAAGCAAGGGCGCTGCATTTTGGATGATCGCTTCTGAGAATAGCCAAAGCGTGAGTGTGATGTTGCAACAACCACAGGTAAATCGCCCTGCGCACCGTCAGACTTTCGGCTACAGTGGCAAAGTGGTATTCGAGATACTCCTGATGGCATCTCCGGGTGTTTCTTTTCGAGCTGTCGAGAGCACTCTAATGCGGCCTCATGTTCAGCTGCTCGAAAAAATTGGGGGACGCTTAAGCTTCGCCTTTAAGAGTAGAACGCGATAGCGTTAGCGGGACCCGTTCGCATCGCATCGTTCGCATACGGCAAGTAGGCTTCATTCGCTGCAATACTGAACGTCGGAAAGCCAGCTTACAAAGACCAAACTTACACCGATCCCCTTAAAGTCGGCTTCAGTTTTAAACAGAAATGCATTGCTGGAAAGATATTGTTTCAGGGTCAATATAAGTGGTCTTATGTTAAAATGTGAAGGCCCTAGCACCCTTCTTTATTATTTTATAAATTGTTTTCTATTGCCCCGACGCGCGCAGGTCTGGTAGAAATTCCGGAAAAGGGGTTTGTGTTTGAGTTTCCTCGTAGCAGAATTAGCTTTTCTCGTACATTCAATTTACAATCCGACGCCGATTGGTAAACAATCCGACGGCGAATCGGACGCCGAATGTTAAAGTTTTAATTTACCATTTTTCTGACGGAATTCACTGAGAGAAATGCAATTTTTGTTCACCAAAACTTTGCACCACGTGGAGGGCCTTCGCGGTCGATGTGGTTGGATGATTTTCGCCGCATACGCGATCACACGCCGGTTGCCGACGCCGGATTTTCTGTGACACAGGGCCCTGAACGCTATCGCGTTGAAAATTGGTGCTCGAACGACCCATTGAACGAAATGCAGCTCCACGACCGTGAAACCTGGGGAGGTGCGAAGCGTGCAGTGGTGTACCGCTAATGGGCTCATACTGCCTTAAGCAATTGCTCATAACCCCGTAAACGCGGCCTACCCATTACGACTACAGAAGAGGAGTGAAATAAGCGGCAACGCAGATAGCTGGGGTAGACGACGAATGCGGCAGCAAGTGGCTCGAGCTCGTAGCGAGCGCAAGCACGAACCACTTGCTTCAACGCAGCCAGCTGTGGAAGACGACGACGAACGCGGGAGCAGTGGCACGAGCGCGGGCCGAGCGCGAGCACGAGCCGCCTGTTTACCGTGACTACGACGACCACGATTACGACAGGAGACGCCAACAGCCCGGGCGCATAAGGTACTTCGCACCTAAACGAGCGCTCGCAAAATGATCGGCTCGCTTCATTCAGGCGATCAGCTCGAGCCGAGAGCGCTCGGAGGCGTTCCGGCTGTTCCCTTCGGATCGCCTCCGAGATCTGGCCAAGCTGTGGTCACTTTACTTCCGCTTCCGCGGAGTCTGCCGTGACTGCCTAACGACATCGCAGCGTCCAGGCAGCCCGCTTCACTTCGAATTCGCAATTCTTCACTTCGAATTCGCAATTCCACTTACTATCTATTGCCAGAGCAAGAAAGGCAAATGCAGCCATTGCCTAGTCTCATCTCACTCAGAACACGAGGTATTAGCGATGCTTTGTCCTTATTTTTAAATCAGCAGTATTAACAGTGGAGCTGTTGTAGGTCGAGGCTGCGCCGTCCGCCTATCCGCTGGTGTCACGCAGGTGACGTGACCAGAAGAGACTGAGAGCCGCGCCGGGGGAGGGCTAGTCACGTGACCAGCAAAGCAGAGGCGCGCTGGGGGAGGAGGCGGCCAATGAGAGGCCGCGCTTGGCGCGAGAAGGAGAGGCGATGGGTATAAAGGCCAAACTACGCGTACGCGTGCCGGCGCGGGAAAGCTCGCGCCCACGCGCTTTGCGTTTGCCGCGCCTCGCGAGTAATAGCGGTTTGCACCTACAAGATGCGCGCTATAGCGCGCACCCACTTGGCTCACATTTTCGCATTGGTAGACGTCGTTTCGTCTGGTGGCTCGTGCCAAACATACCCAAGTCAAGACAATTCATTAGCAACCTTCTCGTGGTTGCTATGCGTACGCGTCTCGTTAGGCCTACGGGCGCCGGAATCGTAGAACGATCTCAGAAATTGGATGAGCCATGCGCTCATAACGAATGTTTGAAGTTAGTTTAGAGAAAGCCATAGCTCGTTTTAATAGTTACTGGCGACCAACGCGAATGAGAGCATAGCCATCACGAGAATTCAAGCTGAAGCGGGAGCCATGGGTGCAGCCATGTTAGACAATGCTATTTCTTAGCGTGCGTAAACATATCTGTGTTCGCGCCGCGCTTCGCCGCGTACGATCTGTCCTGCACCATCTGCGCAGGCGTGATGTGCGTGGGCGCGAGCTATCGCGCGCCGGCACGCGTACGTGTAGTTTGGCCTTAAAGCACAGACCACACGTACGCTTGCGGACGCGCGCAAGCTCGCGACAGCGCGCCCACGCATGCGCAGACGGTGCGGCACGGCTCGTACGCGTCGAAAGGCGGCGCGATCTCGGTGATCAGGGGCGGTATTCTGTAAGAGTCTATCTAGTGGACTGCCCATTTCGCCATTTCTGCGACCGTTGTACGGTGGCTAGATGGGTAGGTGTGCCGACCGGCGCATCTGGAGTGTCGTTCACCGCTTCTCCGCGTCATGACGCAAAATTGGCGCTGCGGTCAGTAGAACGGTTCCGCAGCGCGCGTCGTCTGCTACAGGGGGCTGGCGGCGAGCAAAAATAAATAAATAAATAAATAAAGCCCTTATTGGAATAGTTGTATGTCTTTTCGTGACAGTTTCAAAGGTGAAGAGCTCTGCGTCTCTCGTACTGTTTGCAAGTTCCTAAGCGATGTGGGATGTTCCAGGTCAGAAAAATGACCAGCGAGATTAGCGGCGGCATTGCTCCACCAAAGAAGACCACCAAGGAGACTTACTGCTTCGCTCCGAACTGCAAGTGGGGCTTCAGGCTCTAAATTTGTGAGAAAGACAGCGGAAATGTTCCACTGTCTGACAGCGGCAATGTTCGCCCCGGGCTGCTCAATAAGCTTGCTCAGTATCGGCGACGTCACTGAATAAGCCGTACACCGAAACGCGTACGTCGATGAGCTCCTCGACATTGGAAATTTGCAAGCCGCACATGAGGTGCTCAGCGCCTGCGACATCGAGCACCGCTGCGCTGCTACAGGGAAAAGAAAAGTGATTCTAGGCTTATATTCTATATAGCAGACTATGTAGCAAGAAAGTTCCTGCTAACAACCAAGTGTGGCGCTTGCTCAGGGACATTACTGAATTCAACAGGATGAGTAGGTCAGGGCTGTTGCTCCCTTCTGAAGCACTAAAGAAAACTGGTAGCATCGCTCGAAGACGCCTTCAAGCTGTGCTTCAGTTTAAATGAGTTTCGAAGGAACAGTATCGCCGACTTTGCATCTTTTCTGCAGGTAAATCCTCCTAATTTGATCGGCTGTGAGCGGCACAAGAAAGAGCTCACAAACGATGTTGTGAAGTTCTATTCAATTACACGCCTTTACTTTCTTATCAAGGGCAAGAATATGGCGCGCGAGAGCAACAGGGAGAAGGGGAATCACCTGAAGTGGAAGCGTGTACTGTGAATATTGTTATGATGTGGTGGACCAGCGTTGCGGCCTTGCTGGCGCTAGGCTATTTATGTTGGTGCGTCTGCTTACTCAAGTTATGAGAGCGCTTCTTGTATTTTAAATATATTCATGAATCTAGCCCAAGACGTATCGCTTTATTTTATTGCATCTAAACAGTGAACCATGTGCACTTACCAACACAATTCGCCTCGTAACAATTTAAATACCGTAACTGAGGCAGCAATAAACACAATAGCTGGATTTCTCGAAATTGAAACATTAGAACTCACACACGTTTCCATATACCGTATAAATTTAAACCATTGCAATATTGTTTTATGCATGGAAAAAAATGCATCTACGTACTTAATGCAATGGGCTGGAGTGCCGCGTTTATACCAATAAATGTGACCAATTGCCAAGCTAGAAAATTGACTTCAGCATATCATGTCTTCTGACTAGACGACAGTAACAAATTCACCATTCTGGCTTTGCCTACACTGCTCAAAACGGCATTGTATAACGCGTACTTCAAAGCTAGAGCAGAGGCAGCGATACTATCAAACACGCTGCTCGTCTACACAGCGCAGCCGACGTTGCGAGCAGCTCAGCCCTTATACTGTCCGCAGCGCCACTTCTGCGTCATGATGCGGAGAAGTGGTGAACTACACTCGGTCGGCACACCTACCCATCTAGCCACCATAACCGTTGATTCGCTGCAGCTTGACGTGCAGGAAGGTGCCAGCCAGTCTCCTTCCTGAACGTCAAGCAGCAGCGAATCAACGGTCGCCGAAATGGACAGTCCATTAGGTAGACTCTTAAAGAATACCGCCCCAGCTCCTCTCTGATATTGCGCGCTTGGGCTGCCTCGCGTCGGCGCGCCTGGCTACGCACCGACGGCGCGGTACATTCAACTCTCGGTTAAGCGGATTTATACCATGCAAGAAAGTGCTTCTTCACTTTTTGTGCTGATATAACAGCTCTAAAAATATACCTATTATGTTTATAGATATCGAAGCATTTTGAAACACTGTCGATAACGAAGTACGAAGTGGTGTCTGCCAAGGCGTCAACGCGTGAGGCCAGTGAGTGCGCGCTGTCGCGCTATAGTGCCTAGAATATAGTAAGTATATTCTAGGCACTAGAGTCGCGTGTATTTGTGGATGCAAACCGCCATTCCTCGCTAGGCGCGGCAACCGCAACGTGCGTAGACACGAGCTTCCGCGCGTCCGCAAGCGTACGTGTGGTCTGGGCTTAAGAAGGTGTTTCTGTGCGGCGCGCCCTTTCGGATAACGCTCAACGCAGAGAGCTGCTGCCGACGACGCCCGCGTTTGCCTGCGGTCGCGCCGAACGCGCGCGGTGTCCGTGACTGCAGCAGATGCCTCTGGCGGCAGGTTTCGACAGGTTTCGACCAGAGAATTGGACACTCGTCGAGTAGCGTCGGAAGTCACTTGCCTCTTCTTGTCTCGCAATGTTTCAATATAAGTTCGTGTTGTAGATCTGTGTTTCCTCGTGTTTACACAATTGCATCGCGTGCAACACATGCACATGTAACACTCACAACATTCGGTGTAACTAACACAGCTTCGCTGTTCGACCATCTTCGCGGAGTGGAAAGGAGGTATAATTTTGTTATTGCATAATCTTAGGCCACAAGTGCTGCGGATAGCCGCTAGAGTGCTTCCAGTTCCATCGACCCGATAATGCGCCGCATAATGCAGCGTCGGTCTTGCGCTGGTGATATGGAATCCATGAATACCTCATTCTATTGCGATAGCAATTATATATAGACACTCTATGCGAAATTCCGCCGCCGTCGTCGTCGCCGTGAGGTTCCGTGTAAAGTCCAGGGGCGATAAAATTGTCGCCGCGCTCCATACGCTGTATGTGCGAGTCAAAGCATGCGACGGTGAGCCGGCAATCGCCGCTCGCGCACACAAGGGCGGGAAGCGGGAAGGAAGCGAAATCTTCCAGTCGGAAGACCGCTGGTGGTAGAGTGGCAGAGTGGCCGTGGCCTAGTGGCAGAGCGCCTGCCTCGGCTGCGGGAGGTTGTGGGTTCGATTCCCACCGCCGCCAGGCACCCACTGGTTCAAATGGGCACGAGCGTACCCCTGCCTGGCGTTCGGCTTCCTTCAGGGGTGATAGGCTTGAGAAAGGAGCCTGCGCCCTGAATTCCCGTCGAAACCCTCGAGAGCACGAAAAACAAAATGATGTTTGGGCTGCTCCCGTGGCGGCCATTTCGCATGTGGCGCCGCAAATGCACCCATTGACGTGGGGACGCCTTCGGGTTGAGGACAAACACCCCTTTCCAAGCGTTGAGGTCCCAAAATGGCCGAGCACCAGGCCGGGATCGCGCTTGTACCTATTTTATCGGTAGGTACTCGATGGCAGCACTTGCCTCCCACAGCCGCAGCGGAATTGGAAGCGGAAGAATTTCTGGGGAATTGGCAGCGGTTTATGTTCGTAAAGTTCGCGGCTTTTCCGGCCGCTTCCTCGTACTAACAACATCGCCGACATTTAGCGTCGTCCACAAACAGGAAGTGGATGAACGTGCTTTGCCCGCTGCAGTATAGATAGTCGCTTCTCCCAATCAATAAGAGTTACTTTTTTGTTGGGCTAGTTGGTGAAACATGGCAATTAGGAGAGGGGCGCGTATTAACACACATGGTCAGATGAAGTTATAGACAGGACGAGCGTCGCCCCGTGTGTAACGTCAACTGTCTATGTGTGGTAATTTCCGCCCCTATTCCAATAAACATGAAAGTTCACAGTTTTTGTTGTATTCTATTATAGAGAACTTGCTGTTGAGAGATTAATGTATAAAGTACCTTGACTACTTCATTTCTCTTTGTTCTACAGTAATAAATAATAAATAAATAAATAAACTGCAACATATATATATGTTTATATATATATATATATATATATATATATATATATATATATATATATATATATTGTACTGAAGAAGAACGAGCAGTATGCACTGCTTCGAGAAAGACGACGACGACGAGTTGGTCGAAGCCGTGTGCCTGTGTTGCCCGAGCTGTGTAACCTCTCGCTGCAGTGCTCTACGCTTTAATTAATTAAACTAGAGGGCCTCTCTACAATATATATATATATATATATATATATATACAAAGGAAGGGTAAATGAATGGCAGGTAGGTTAACCAGGACTGAGCTCAGTTGGCTACCCTGCACTGGGGGAAGGGAAAAGGGAGGAAATGTTTAGGACAGGAAGAGAAAGTCCACTGTGGATATCGCCGACGTAGCAGCAGTTCTCTGCTCTCTATCACGGACGGTCACTCAGTCCGGTAGCCTTCAGAAATCGCTGCAGTGCTTTTGTGGCCTTTTGTAGCTGCGATATGCGAAGCCATGGACCCAAGATCACGTTGAAGGTGAATGGTTTTCTATCCAATTGATTTAGAGCTGTGCAGAAGTCATGCCTTTCATTTTGAAGAGATGGGCACAGGGGGTGTTCTATGGTCTCCTCGACACCGCAGGCATTTCACTCGGCGATATCGACCATTCCAGTGAAAAAAAAAAATGTCGCAGTTTCGCCCCAAAGGCGAAGCATCGATTGCGATAGTAAATTAGTAGAGAGCTATTCGGGGTAGGGATAGTAGTTTTATCGGCTGCATAAACATGGACTCATTGGCTTACTAACTGAATTAACAATCGTGGTGTCAGCGCGCACAAGCAAACATGAATAGATCACACTGAATGACCGCAGCCAACTACTGTCAAAACGCTGGCAGCAAGCGCAGGTTCGCGCGGTCTATTGCTTCAACGAAAACTGAGCGGCGAATCCACAGCGCATAGAAAGGTCAGAGCCGTGTGGAGATAAGAGACGGTGCGGACAACCGGCATCCCCGGGCAAAGCGCAAAGGAGAAGTTGTTGGCAGAGGAGAAGCTGCCCCCCCCCCCTCCCCCCCTCTTGCCGCTTTGTAGCTTTCGCGTGGGAGATGGAGTGTCAAGATATGCCTTTGGTGCCAGAGCACAGCGCCGCCCCGCCTCCCTCCCTCCCTCCCATACCCCCACGGTCTTTTGCACGACGGTCACGCTTGCTTTCCGCCGAGCGTTCGCTCTCCGTGATATATCGTGGCGGGGGGGGGGGGGGGGGGGGGGGGGGTTCGCCCTCCGTGATAGCGCGCGACCCCCACGCGCTTTCGCTCGCGCATACGGCGCGCGGCGACGATTCTCTCGCCCTTGGAATCTATACGGAACCTCACGGCAACGGCGACGCCGAAGGGAGAAAACCGGTTGAAGTGTCCATATAATTGCTTTCGAAATAAAATGTATATGCATTGATGAATGCAACGCCCAGGCGTATGTGGCACAGCATTCTTTCGCCACTTCGCGGTAGCGCAGGTAATAGCCGCACTTGCAGAGATAGGTCGAGAGGATTCAGGTGTCTGCCACTTCTGCACTGTCATACGGTGCGCTAGCTTGCTTAGGTGTTGGGCTGCGTTAGTACTCGATAAACGTACAGAAACGAGGTTTGTTTCTTCGTATGCTTTCCTAGCGGCTTCATTGGTGATTTCGTTGCCGGAGATGCCGCAATGACACGACAGCCACTGAAACACGACGTCGTACGTGTCCTTTCGCGATCACATGATGGTGCGTTTCTCGTATCTCCGACACGAGGTGTTCACAGGACCCGTGAAGAAGACCTGCAAAAGACATTGTAGTGCCACCTTTGAGTCGAATAATATGGCCCAACGATTAGCCAATTGATGTTTAATATAATCAACGGCGTCTCGGAGGGCAATCCAGAACCAGTCGATATTGTGACTTAAGAAATCCTGTATCTTATGCTCATTGATCGTGATGGGATAACCACTGCACCAATGGAGATGGTCTGAGTGGAAGAGCCAACCATATGTATGTGGACTCGGTCAAAGTAGAAAGTGTGCAAACAATCCAGAGGTGCTTGCTTCAAGGCCAAGGTAGGCAGGTCAGTCTTCTTTTTTTTTTTTTTTTCCTGGAACGGAAAGGTGCACTTCAGGTTGTTGTGGACACCACGGCTGACGCTGAACGTGCCGACGGTGTAAAGCCCCATTGCAGTGAGGCACGATGGGTGCTGACTACGTTGGAAAATGACGCCTGTGGTGGTCGTTCTGGCAGGCAAGAAAGATAGTTTGATGACATCCGCGAAATCTGGCTAATATGCGTCCCCAGCGTGTCGGTGGTATGTAAGTGAATGTAAAAAAATTGCCGTGAAGATAATCATAATTAAGGTAACAATGCCGCAATTGAGAGTTCATTCAAAATATAACGTCTTCCGCGCCGCTTACCAACTGATCTCGTACACATTTTGCAGTCTTTAGCCAGTAGTGCAAGAATTTACCTTTTCCACACACACACACACACAGCTAAGTTCATGCTCAGGACATAGCGTAGAGCACAAGTGCCGTCACTTCATACGTAACTATACAGGGCGACTTGTTACAAACGCTGGTCTAACTACATGTCTGCTGAAAAGTGTTTTAAGGATACGTGCACCTTTTGCTGTAGTTGACTCGCTGACTACGCTCCAACTAATTTTTGTGTTGTAAAGGGGCGCTTGTCCAACCTTCCTACTTTTTTTTTATAATGGTCGTTGCACATGCGCATTTTGGCAATTAAGGAGAACGTGGTAAACGTCCTCAGATTTTCATGACCACGGCAACACTCCGCAGAAATGGAGCTAGTTACGTATCCTGCACAGACGACTCTTACTGTACAAACGACTCTCGCTCAAAGCCTGTGAATGTCTCCATGTGTCGCGGGAGATCTTCCGCTATGTCGAATTTCCCGTGTGGACCAATTTCCTTGTTGCGCTTCGACATAATAGTGGAGGGACCCCAGCCACGGACCGACCGGCGGTCGTGTCGCCCGCTATCTCGTTTCGCTTTGAATATATTTGCCGCATTGCCTTTCTTTGATAACGGGCTTCTTTTTTCTTTTCGCCGACTTTTTCTTCTTGTTCGTGTACTCGTTTTTTTTTTCTTTTTTTTTTCCGTTCCACGGATGTCGGAGGCGCGCATATCGGCGCCGCTTCTCCTCCACGCGACAGCTGCGCCGGACATTCGGGGCGGCTGCCCTAGCGCGTGCGAGGCGCCAGCGTCCGAGGCCGAGTAGTCGCGCCTCGGCGTCTCCCCGGGAGAGGGTTGGGAGGCGAGAAGAATGCGGGCGACTTCTTCCAGTAAATCCGCAAAGGCGAGAAGGAACGTTCCCTCCCCAGTGTGCTGCACGATGCTGTCGTTGTTGTTCCTGCGCTTGTTCCTGTTCACTTCGTTGATGGTGAACTTTGGACACGAACGTGGCTTTAGAGCCGTCTATTGGTAATCCTTCTCGCCTATAGAACAACGCTAGTTTTTCCTGACTTTGTCCCGTTTTTCGCGCTTTGTTATTTGCTTGAAGAAGCCGCACGGACAAGCCCAAATTCAGAGGCTTCTGGAGAAACGGAAAAAGAAAGAAAAAATATGCAAATCTCACGCCCTGTGAATGCTATGCAAGCATTGGCAGCTAGCTGGCTACTAGCATCGTTAGGAGTTATAATCATAGCGTAATCAAAGAGTACAGGAGGCACACGTGAATATCTTGGCAAATATCTACAAGGATTCCACAGCTACCTTGGTTCTCCACAAGAAAAGTAGAAAGTTACCTATCAAGAAAGGGGTCAGGCAAGGAGACACAATCGCTCCAATGCTATTCACTGCATGCTTAGAAGTAGTCAATCCCTTAATCTGGGAAGGCTTAGGAGTGCGGATCAACAGTGAATATCTCAGCAATGTTTGGTTTGCAGGTGACATTGTGCTATTCATCAACAATTTGGACGAATTACAACGAATGATTAGGCACCTTAATTAACCAAGAAAGTGTAAGAGTGGGCTTGAAGATTAATATTGTTACGGGGAAAAGGAATAAGAAATGTATTTACAGTGTATTTACAAGACCGGCAGCGGCTGACAAGATCATAGTAAGCACGCGAAGTCCCGAGCTTCGTCTTCTTCAAGTGCTCTCAAAACGTCTTCTTCATCGCTCTGTCACATGACCCCCGGCGGCTGAAGCACCGACCCGGTGCTGGTTAGGAGGCGTTCGAGTGATACGGCTTAAGACGCGCGACGTGGACTACGTCGGAACGAGGCTGAGCCACGGTGGGGTCAAGAGGGGCGATTTCGTAGGTGACGTCGGTTACTTGACGCAAGACGCGGTAAGGACCAGAGTAGCGTGAAAGCAACTTCTCCGAGAGGCCAACGCGTCGCGACGGAGACCAAAGGAGAACCAGGGCGCCCGGTGTGTAGTGGGCGTCACGATGGCGGGTGTCATATAAGCGCCGCTGATTTTCCTGCGAGTCCACAAGTCGACGTCGGGCAATATGGCGTGCCTCTTGTGCCTGGATTATGGCGTCCCGGGCGTACTCTGATGTGAAATACAGGCTATCAGGCAGGAGGGTGTCGAAAGGTAGCGTAGGGTCGCGGCCAAACAAGAGGAAGAATGGAGAGAAGCCTGCGGTATCGTGGCGAGAAGAATTGTAGGCAAAGGTAACGAATGGTAATGCAACGTCCCAGTCGCGATGGTCAGCGGAGACATACATGGATAGCATCTCAGTGAGGGTCCGGTTGAGACGCTCGGTTAGACCATTCGTTTGTGGATGGTAAGCAGTAGCAAGTTTGTGTTTAGTCGCGCACGAGTGTAGAATGTCATTAACAACTTTCGAAAGAAAGTAGCGGCCTCGGTCGGTAAGGAGCTGTCGAGGGGCACCGTGGTGAAGGATGACGTTTTCTAGTATAAAATCGGCGACATCGGTTGCACAGCTTGTCGGAAGAGCCCGTGTGATTGCGTATCGGGTGGCGTAATCTGTTGCTACAGCAATCCACTTATTTCCCGAAACAGACGTAGGAAAAGGGCCTAAAAGATCAACGCCTACACGAAAGAATGGTTCTGAAGGCACGTCAAGTGGTTGAAGGCGGCCAGCAGGGAGCGTGGTCGGCTTTTTTCGTCGTTGACAAAGGTCACACGCAGCGACATAACGGCAGACGTCACGGTAAAGACCAGGCCAAAAAAAGCGCCGACGAACGCGGTCGTAAGTCCGTGACACGCCAAGGTGACCGGCAGTCGGCACATCATGAAGCTGGGCGAGAACAGTCCGGCGCAGATGCGAAGGGACAACTAAGAGTCGGTCAGGGCCGTCAGGGCGCATATTACAGCGGTACAAGATGCCATCGTGGAGTTCAAACATTCGAAGGGAAGGGTCGGGCGTCGTTGAAGTCAGCCGTTGAATAAGGTCTTTTAAGAAGTCGTCCCGGCGTTGTTCCGCTCCGATATCGTCAAAAGCACTCAAAGAGAGAACGGTGACAGGAATGCCGGCCATAGAAACGTCAGGTGGGTCGACAGGATGGCGCGACAAGCAGTCCGCATCTTGGTGTAACCGGCCTGTCTTGTATACAACTGAGTAGTTGTATTCTTGAAGGCGCAGAGCCCATCGGCTAAGGCGCCCAGAAGGATCTTTCAGAGATGAAAGCCAACACAGAGCATGGTGGTCAGTAATGACTGTGAATTGCCGGCCGTACAAATAGGGGCGGAATTTTCCCACTGCCCAAACGAGAGCCAGACACTCGCGCTCAGTGATGGAATATTTGCGCTCAGCAGGGGAAAGAAGGCGGCTGGCGTAAGCAATAACACGGTCTTGTCCTTGTTGTTTCTGGGCCAGGATAGCTCCAATACCATGGCCGCTGGCATCGGTACGGACTTCTGTTGGAGCTGACGCGTCAAAGTGAGCGAGAATGGGAGGGGAAGTAAGCAGCCGGATCAGCTCAGTGAAAGCACGAGCTTGCTCACAGCCCCAAATGAAGGCAGCGTCTTTCTTGAGGAGCTGAGTAAGAGGGCGTGCAACGTCCGCAAAATTGCGGACAAACCGACGAAAGTAGGAGCAGAGGCCCAAGAAGCTGCGAACGTCCTTGGCGCACGTGGGCACGGGAAAGTCTTTCACTGCCCGGATTTTATCTTGATCAGGACGGACACCCGAAGAATCGACGAGATGTCCGAGCACAGAAATTTCACGACGACCGAAGTGGCATTTGGACGAATTGAGTTGTAGCCCCGCCCGACGAAAAACAGATAGGACCGTCGATAGGCGTTCGAGGTGCGTCGCAAAAGTGGGAGAAAAAACGATCACATCGTCCAAGTAACAGAGGCAGATGGACCACTTGAAACCGTGTAGGAGGGCGTCCATCATTCTTTCAAATGTGGCTGGGGCATTACATAACCCGAAAGGCATGACTTTGAACTGATAGAGCCCGTCGGGAGTAATAAAAGCCGTTTTCTCACGGTCCATGTCATCGACGGCAATTTGCCAGTACCCGGAGCGAAGGTCTATGGACGAAAAATATTGTGCTCCATGGAGGCAATCAAGGGCATCGTCAATGCGTGGTAGCGGATAGACGTCCTTCTTGGTTACCTTATTTAGGTGCCGATAATCTACGCAAAATCGCCAACTGTTGTCCTTTTTCTTAACTAGGACAACAGGGGATGCCCATGGGCTACAAGAAGGTTCAATGATGTTACGAGAAAGCATCTTATCAACTTCGTGTTGGATGATGTCTCGCTCGGTAGGAGAGACGCGGTAGGGTCGCCGATGGATTGGGCTCGCATCCCCGGTGTTAATGCGATGTTTCACAACAGATGTTTGTCCGAGAGGACGGTCTCCAAGGTCGAATAAGTCCCAGTACGAGGCAAGGAGGCAACGTAATTCATTGGCACACTGGGGCGGAAGGTCGGGCGCGATCATTTTCATTAGGGCATTCAAGTCTGAAGGGGCAGGAGGCACAGCAAGAGTTGCACACGAGGAGTCGTCAGCATTTAAACCCGAAATCTGGTAGTCTTCGGCCGGCGTGATTTGCGCAAGTGATATGCCGCGCGGGAGAACTTGTGCACTAAGTCCAAAGTTCACTAGCGGAAGACAGGACGTGTTGTCCGTAATGGTAATGACGGTGTGAGGAAATGCGACGTTATGCGAGAGCAGGACATCCGGATTAGGAGATACGATGTAGTCACCGTCTGGAATGGGCGGAACGGGTGAAACACCTATGTAGGTAACGGCAAGGTGAGGGAGGCGAATATGCTCTGTGGAACATAGCCGGATCGGAGCACTATCGGGGGGATCAATAGCAACAGGTAGAGCGAGTTGCACAACACCAGCAGAACAGTCTATCAAGGCGGAATGGGCTGAGAGAAAGTCAAGTCCCAGGATTAGGTCGTGAGGGCAGTGTTCTAGGACATAGAATAAAACAGAAGTATGATGATCGGCGACACTCACACGAGCTGGACACATGCCAATAACGGCCGGCGTTCCCCCGTCGGCGACTCGGAGCACAGGCGACGGGGCAGGAGTGAGGACTTTCTTGAGACGATGGCGAAGCTGAGCACCCATGACAGATACGTGCGCGCCAGTGTCAATCAGAGCCGTAACAGGTACACCATCCACGTTCACTTTGATGAGGTTCCGATTTGTAGGCAGGGTCAGAAGAGGATTTGGGCGTCGGGGCGGTATAGCAGCATCACCTCTAGGTGCTGCACCTGTTAGTTTTCCGAAAGCGTGCGCCGGAAGGAGCTGGGCGACGGTGACCGACGCGATGGGGGCGAGCGGGAGGAGCGGCGATGTGGCGAAGGAGAGCGGCTAGAGCGGGCGGGCCGAGAGGAGTCGCCAGGAGTTACTGGTTGCATGCGCGGTGGGAAGCGAGAAGCAGCATGAGGCGGGCGGTCGGATGGCAGATAGGGCCAAGGGGTCGAATTCCACGAAGAGCGGCAGTGACGTGAAATGTGACCGATACGGCCACAAGTGAAGCATATTGGCCTGTCGTCGGGAGTGCGCCATTCAGTCGGGTTGCGATACCGCGGAGGGGCATTCATGTTGCGAGGGCGCATGGCAGAGGCGGACGAAGCGTAGTCAGGCCGATTAACGGAGCAGACATTCATCAAGCCAACGTTGGCCAATTCCTGGCGTACGACGGTCTGGATCAGGGAAACGGTGGACTGGCAATTGTCGGAGCCAAGGGTTGGGGTTTGGATAGGAGATGCGGCCTCGATTTCACGCCGGATGATGTGGACGATGTCATCATAGCGATTGGGTGTGGGCAGACTGCGGAGGTCTTCGCAGGTGGACGTAGCAGCCGTGTTGGGGAGGCGGGGAAACGGGTGGGCAATGCGGCGGCTCTTGGCTTCTTCAAACCGCCTGCATTCGGTAATGATGGCTTGTACAGTAGAAGAATTCTTAAAGACGAGGAGGTGAAAGGCGTCATCTGCTATGCCCTTAATGACATGTGCGACCTTATCAGCTTCGGACATTCTCGGATCCACTTTGCGGCACAGAGCGAGCACGTCCTGGATGTATGTGAGGTAGGACTCAGTGCACGTCTGGACACGCGAAGCGAGGTCTTTTTGAGCGGCGCGCTGACGTCCAACAGGCTTGCCAAACAAATCCGTGAGCTTCTGTTTACAAATGTCCCAGGTGGTAAGTTCCTCTTCGTGGGTCTGAAACCAGACGAGTGCCGTTCCCGCGAGATAGAAGATCAAATTAGCCAGCATGGCGGTCTGGTTCCAATGGTTGCTCTTGCTCACCCGCTCATATAGTTGAAGCCAGTCTTCAACATCCGTGTTGTCAGTGCCGGAAAAGGTGCCGGGGTCGCGCGGTTGTGCCAGAATGACGGTTGGCGTGGGGGTCGACGAGCCCGAAGCATCCTCGCCTTGAGCTGGCATGGTAGATGCAGCCAAGGAGCGCCCGCTGCGTAAATCCGTCTTGAACTTGAGCCCGCAAACTCCACCAAAAATGTTACGGGGAAAAGGAATAAGAAATGTATTTACAGTGTATTTACAAGACCGGCAGCGGCTGACAAGATCATAGTAAGCACGCGAAGTCCCGAGCTTCGTCTTCTTCAAGTGCTCTGAAAACGTCTTCTTCATCGCTCTGTCACAATATGCATAAGACAAAGATAATGTTCAATAGCCTGGGAAGGGAACAAGAATTCAGAATCACCAGTCAGCCTCTAGAGTCTGTGCATGAGTACGTTTATCAAGGTCAGTTACTCATAGGGGACCCTAATCATGAAAAGGAAATTTACAGATGAATAAATTTGGGTTGGAGTGCATACGAAAAGCATTACCAAATCCTGACTGGGAGCTTACCACTGTCGTTGAAAAGTGTACAATCATTGCATTCTACTGGTGCTAACATATGGGGCAGAAACTTGGAGGATAACAAAGAATCGCAGAGAACGAGCTAAGGACTGCACAAAGCGCGATGGAACGAAATATGTTAGGCCTAACGTTAAGAGACAGGAAGAGAGCGGTGTGGATGAGAGAACAAACGGGGATAGCCGATATTCTAGTTGACGTTAAGTGGAAAAAATGGAGCTGGGCAGGCCATGTAATGCGTAGGATGGATAACCGGTGGACCATTAGAGTTAGAGAATGGATACCAAGAGAAGGGAAACGCAGTCTAGGACCCCAAGGAAACTAGGTGGGGTGATGAAGTTAGGAAATTTGCAGGCGCAAGTTGGAATCAGCTAGCGCAAGAGAGGAATAATTAGAGATCGCAGGGAGAGGCCTTCGTCCTGCAGTGGACATGAATATAGGCTGATGATGAAAGCATTAGCAGGTGGATCAACGTGTTTGTGTAAGGCTAGCAGCCTTACACAAATGACGGGAGCATGCGCTTGACGACAGCAGCAAGACGACGGTGACGATGACGGCATGATTTCTAACTCCGGCTGTTCGACGCCATGTTTGCGACATGCCGATTGTTGGGATCTGTATAGGATTGGTTCCACGTAGATAATGGATGAGCTCGAGTGAGAAAAAAAAATGAGTTGCGACGTCATTAGCGGCTACGTGTTATGTAGTCGTGCGTACTTATGTCTGAGTTACACTGGCATTTTCATTCCTGTGATTAAGCATTAAAGCCTGTTTGATGTGAACCGATCAGGAAGACGAAAGGATGTCGCACAGGTCCTGCTCTCTAGTTGGTACGCGGAAATGACTGGGGAATGCGGGCGGATCCCGAAGTACTATACATGCGAAGTATGGCCAATATGCTCAGTCATATGATGGCCTAGATAACCATGCGCACCATGTCCTGCCTGCTACAATGCGGCATAGCTGTTACCAGTTGTTGTTCGCATGGCTGCTTTGACTTGTTTGTTTACGTTGAGCAAATCTTCACATGCAACTTTCTGAAACACTGCAGTGTACGTTACTTCTGGGAACATGCTAGCAATTGACTTCTCTGCTGTTCCTCGGTCACCATCATATAATGTGAATATTTGGACCCGGAAGAGTATTGTAATGTGACTGCGCTGGTCGGGCAAAAATTCAGAATCAACGTATATATGAAGAAAATCCACTTTTAACAGCGGTGTGAAAGAGAAGTGAAAGCCGGAGTGAAAGAGAAATCAGAGCGAGAGAGAGAGACAGAGAGAGAAATAAATTGTAGCAGCACCAAGGAGGCAACGCGCAGAGCTGCTGCGACGCCGTCCGCGTTTCCCCGCGTTCGCGATGAACGCGCGTGGTGTCCGTGACTGCAGCAGGCGCCGCTGGCGGTGGCTCGGCAGGTTTCGACTAGCCACGCCCCGGCAAGTGTGGAGGCGCAGCATGGCCGTGACGTCATCGGGGAGATAAAGCTCGGAGCCGTCGCGATGGCGGCAGAGCTCTCGTTGACTCTGTGGCGAGTACATGTAGCTTTGACATGGGACGACCAAGGAAGATCCGGACACCCGAAGAAGAAGTCGCTCATCTTGAAGCCCGTCGCGCGGCCAAGCGAGAATCTGCGCGTCAGAGGCGAGCCGATTCAGAATACCGTGCCTAGCAGCACTTAGCATTTCCTAGCAAAACTTAGCCAAGCCTAGTAAAACCTGGAAGAAGCTAGGTCAATCACCAGCTCCGTGTTTACTGCAGCCTTGCACCACTAGTGCAAGCTGCCCGCGTTTTTTTATTAGGTGAATTAGAAAACTCGGGAACAATTCCTCGGCAAGGTTAATCGACAGTCGTCGAATCCAATCGTGCTCCAATCTAATCAAAATTATGCAAGGAGAGTGCTCTGTAGGCAGTACTAATATTACGATAAGTATTGAATCCTCGTATTTGCTTTCTCTATGAAACATCCTTCTCTATAACCTTATTCATAGAACATCGCAAATGTGATGAAATCACTGTATTATGGAGATTTTTAGTATGAAGCACGTCGTTGGTGCTACTAGACCCGATTCACTCAATTTTGCCATTTCTAGCTGCGACTTTTATTAATAATAATAATAATGATATTATTATTATTATTATTATTATTATTATTATTATTATTATTATTATTATTATTATTATTATTATTATTATTATTATTATTAAGTTGTAGAAACATGGCCAGGTAGGCTTCGTATTCGTCAACGCGCTTTTCTCTCAATAAACAGCATGGAATACCTTCGCTTGCACTTGCCGTTTTTGATGCTGTCTCCACAGCAATTATAAGAGTGAGAAAACTGAGCGCCTCTGAGGCATCATCAGCGCGTGTCTGACCCTGCTTTCACGAGCGCGTTTCAGAAATGCCTTGCAGAATCATCAACTTTGCTTGACGCTCTGTCTTGGCGTAATGGGGCCTGTAAACGATATCGCAATGAACGAAATCATCACGTAATAACATTATATCCCCTGTAGCAGGCACAGTCAGCAAATAATCATTTTTGCCCTGAATTTTTCTTAAACAACAGAAAATGTTTTCTTAGTTTTGTATTGCTTTATTACCTCTTATGAGACTCAGAAATATTTAGAGTACCTTCATTACTCCATCCGTATAAGATATGGTGTCATGTCCTACACACCAGGGCTTAGTGGCTGTAAAGGACAATGCGAAGTATTTCCAAGTTGCAAGTTATTCTCAGCGGTTTCACGCATTCAAGTGTTGCATATTTTCCGTAATGACAATCTGACTGTGGTTATTGTGGGTGAAAGGCCATAATGCAATTATTTAACACAGGTCTTCGTTGCACTTGAATGACCTGCATCTACTTTATGGTCGCTTCGTCACATGTCTTTTCGTCATACATGACTGATTCCTCTCCCATTCCCAGCAGTTACTACTCTGCACGCCGGCAGATCCAAGCTGTCGCCCCTGCACTTCATCGCCATCGACTTCTACCTCCGACACGCGCCCGTTACTAAAGTGCAGCAAGCGGCACTATGAGCGGCAAGTCAACAGCATGTCCACTGCTAACATTTTCGCGGCCATCGGAAGCAACGGTGACGGTCTGCGGGAACTGATCCGCTCTGTAGTGCGTGAAGAGTTGCAAAAGACCGCCGTAACACCGCACCCTACGGTAAGCTCCATTGCAAGTGTCATCAAGGATGAGCTGCACCAGGTTTGCCTCCTGATAACGCTGCGGCAGTACCCACTGAATAGCACCGTGCGACCTCAAGCGCCCTGCTTAAAGCCTTAAAGCGCCCTGCTTCCTCTCCGCCGCTGTTCATTCGTGCTCGTCCGGCAGTGTCACTTCTTCAGTCGGCGCAACCAATATCGTACTACGACGCTGGGTACACGCCGCCGCCTTTTGCTCATGCCGCTGCAGTGCCCATCGTTCGGAGCAACCGGTCGACTTTGTCGGCTATAGACGCACGCCCCCTCGGAAGTCGGATGTTTGGCGCACACCCGATCGCCGGCCTATGTGCTTCCACTGCGGTGAAGCTGACCACTTGTACCGCCAGTGCCCATACTGGCGCCTTGGGCTTCGCGGCTTTTCCGCATACTCGCCGCCTCCTCGATACGGCCAGTGACCCAGGGACATTGACGACTACCTCTCTCAGCAGCGCTTGCCACCGCCTAGCGGGAGGCAGTCGCGATCGCCGTCTCCGAGACGATTTGCACCTCCGCCACAGCGGTATTCTACCGTGCGGTCGCCCAGTCCCCGCCGGGAACATTAACTAAAGCGATCTTTGGAGGCGAGGTCGCTGACTGTCGAATTGCTGAAGACATGTGACGGACGCAGTTACGGAAAGATACCGATCCGACATCACCTGCAGCTGAACGGGACGACCGGCTTTCCCTCGATATACCATTGGCTATTGACGGTTACGCTGTTAGTGCTTTAGTGGACACCGGCACCGACTACTCGATATTAAGCGGGAAAATGGCAACGCAGCTGAAGAAAGTAATCACGCCCTGGCATAACTCGCAGATTCGGACGGCTGGCGGCCACGTCGTCACTCCACTGGGCCCCTGCACGACTAGAGTTGAGATTCAAGGATCTACATTCGTAGCGAGCTGCCTTGTCCTACGCGAATGCTACCACGACGTTATTCTTGAAGTTGACTTGCTGCAGGAGCTTGGCGCTATTATTGATCTCCAAGAGCGTCGTATCACATTCTCTGCCGAACGAGCAATCGACGTGCAAGGCGACCAACAGAGTGCCGACGTACTTCGTGTTTCTGCTGACAGTGTAACGCTTCAACCGCGAGCCAGTGTCCTCGTCGACGTCACGTGCTGTGGCTTACGCGATGGCGAAGCGGTGGCTGAAAGTAACTTGGAACACCTACTGAAACAAGGTGTTTGTGTCGCTCGAAGTGTTATACAGCTTCGTGATGGCCATTAGCAATTGCTTGTTACCAACGTTAGCAACGAGCGCTTCCACCAGTTTGTCACGAGCCATCAGAAGTACTCGTGGGTTTTAATAAACCGCTGAGCAGCTGGCTCCTGGAAAACGCGTCCGTCGGGGCTGGCTCTCGAGCAGGGAAGAAGCGCGCGGTCGTCTTTGTTGTTTTGGACTCGACCCACTCTTGCCCTCGACCCACTACCTACAGGTGGTCTTTCATGCACGGACTTTTCACGATAGGAGCACAGCCACTGTTTGCACAAATTTAGACTGCTTTATCGCCTGTCGAATAATAAAACAAGAAATTTGAAGCTGTGGCAAGCAACAGCGCGCTCGGTCTACTTTGAACACGTTCAGAACCCTTGGCGACCACTGAGCCCTGGTGTCTTATATACCTGGTGGTTCACCGAACACTTCCAAATTTTTTAGAGGTTGCTTGTGGCAGATAGCACAATTCTAGTTCATGGGCTGGTCTACTCGAGGAGGCGAACATTGCTTGCACAAGCAAGTGAAATGCATAATAGACTAATTAACAAAAATTCACAAGTTATTAACTAATTAGCTTATGATCCATACTGCAATTTACAAATTCTAGCCGGGGAGTTCCCAAGGCGGATCCACTTGGGACGAATTCTCAGGATGACACCAGTTTCGATATGTAAATTCCCGCACTTTGCGGAGAAATGCGTTGGTGTTCCAGTTACTTTTGTGCTTCAGTACATAAAACGACGTTTTGTTAAGAAACGGCATGCACCGAAGTAGTGCATGCCAATGTTCAGGGAGAAGTGCATCTGCATTGCAAGACCGCAGAGGCTTGGGCTAGTCGGTACATACTCGATTGGGAAACAGCGCAATAAAACACGACAAGACAAGAAGGGAGGCACACACCAGCGCTGACTGACGACTAAATTCTTTATTCAGAAAGGAACACATATATACCAAAAGAAAAAGAAAAAAGAAAAGAAGGGTAGATCACTGCGCATGGGCAAAAAATAGACACCGATTAGATTTGGAATTCCCGCGAATTATGACGGTTCCGGAGATATGTTAGTTCTGCCTCAGACAAGGCCACAGACGGAATGCTGACGCAAGATGCACCATTCCTTGCAATGGCAGCAGCCTCAAAGATTTCTCGGGCACACGCGTCATGGTAGCGTTTGCGGATCGTGCACTGCGATCGTGCAGGTGTTCGTGTAGTTTTGTCCGCGCCTAACAAGCTAGGTCGACTTTGCCGCCAGGTCAACCAGAACAAATCCGAACAACCAGCGTGTAAAAAGAACCATGCCACACCATTCGTCCAGTGCAAAGCAGGCGTGGTGTACGGGGTGCCTCTTTCCTGTGGACGCTCCTACATTGGACAGACTGGTCGTTGCCTAAACGATCGCTTAAGAGAGCATGCCTACAGCCTTCGCTCTGGTACTGGCAGCAACTTGGCCTTACACTACAGTGTTTGTGATCTGTGCCGTAATCCAGGACTTGACTTTTCGCAGTGCACGATCCGCAAACGCTACCATGACGCGTGTGCCCGAGAAATCTTTGAGGCTGCTGCCATTGCAAGGAATGGTGCGTTGTGCGTCAGCACTCCGTCTGTGGCCTTGTCTGAGGCAGAACTAACATATTTCCGGAACCGTCATAATTCGCGGGAATTCCAAATCTAATCGGTGTCTATTTTTTGCCCATGCGCAGTGATCTACCTTTCTTTTCTTTTTTTTTTCTTTTTCTTTTGGTTATACGTGTTCCTTTCTGAATAAAGAATTCATTCGTCAGTAAGCGCTGGTGTGTGTCTCCCTTCTTGTCTTGTCGTGTTTTTTTGCGCTGTTTCCCTATCGTGCATCTGCATTATCGGTCTTTTTTATTTCTTCCTTCTGTTTATTTTCTTTACTTTTAATTGCAGCCTGCAACTGAAACATGGACCCTATCCAAGCTTGAAATCCTGTGCGGCGTTGAGTGCCGCATGGTATTTCAAGCTTGGGGAAAGGCTTCATAACGGTGGGTGGCCGCTGTAGAATAGATGACTGAATCCTCTGGACGTGGTGCAAAACCCACTTCAATAAGCGTAACTATGTACTACCTATATAAGTAAAAGCTCGAGGCAGATTACCTGATTGAATTCCTGAACATGTTACGTTGTTTTGTGTCACAGTGCCTCGCTTTTTGCCGATCTCCAAAGTAATAATGCGTCCAAAGGCACGGTCACGTGGGGCGTCCTTTTCAGACCTCAGCTATATTCAATCTTTTGGGCGAAATTCTGCATTTCGTTCGATGGGCCTCCGCCATTTTCTGTGCTTTCAGCTTGAGCGAATGTTTTAGATTCCGCGAAGCGGATCATTTCTTTATAGCGGGCGCTTCGTTCGCCTAATTTGCTTTCTTCCGCGATGCCTGTATGCCCGAAAATCGGCGCAGAAAATTGCCTGAATATGAAGACCTGAATAGCGACGCGCGCCGGCAAAGAAGCAAGCGTCCCTTGTACTGGCGCGTGACTAGACGAAGGAGAGAGCGTGCGAGTATGATAAATAAAAAAGCGTGGGACCGCGGAAAACATCGACTTGCACAGCCGCCCTTGCCTTTTGCGACTTGACCTAGGCCAGAAAGGCTTAACGATCGGTAATTTAGCAGGACACGGGAAAAGGCCGGAAAGGCAGACGCTCGTAAAATTCACAAAAAATGCGGGAAAATAAGTGAGCACAAAAGAAATAGGAGAAGAAAAGTGGAAACTGGGAGGGTCGAGTTGAATCGAGTGTTGTGGGAGAAAAGGGCTGGAAAGATGGTTGAAAAAGAAAGAGGGGCCAATTTGGACAAATTTGTGGGCTCTTTCAACAGGGAAATCTCTCCGGGGGATGCGAAATCGATTCTCATACGTGCAGGCGCTTCCATGGCGCCCGCCGCCTGCTTTTCTCTTGGCCCGACCGCCATGTTTCTTATCTTTCGTTCTTTCTTTTTCTGCTTGTTCATTTTTTCGTCATCCCGTTTTACCGGCCCCGCAATCCCTTTTGATTGCCCTCTGAATTTCTGCGCTTTCTGATCGAGTCACGTGGTCCCATCCTCCAAGAGCGTGGCCGCGTAATCCGCGCAGTAGTATACAGCCCTGCTATGGCGTTCTGCCCCCCCCCCCCCCCCCCCCCCCCCGAATACGAGCTCCCGGGTGGGATTCCCAGCCGCAATGACAACATTCTGATGGAGGTGGAGAGCAAGAACACTCGTGTGCTTAGATTTAGGTGCACCAGATGGCCGAAGGCTTTGTCCCTTCGAACAATATACCTTCTAAAAGGAATGATTATGCTAGCCACCCTTATTAGGCTCAGAGAGAGAGCGAGACATACCTTATTTCTAGGTCACTCTTAGCCGGCAACAGTATGACACCAAGTTCACTACAGTCACCACTGTTGGAACATATAGACCAAGGAGTTCACAAGAGAAAGTGGGAGAAACGAGAAGGGAAAGGCAGGGAGGTTAACCAAAGACGTGCCCGGTGGGCTACCCTACGCTTGGGGAGAGGGAAGGGGGAAGAATAGATAAGAAGGAGCGAGAAGAAAAATAATAAAGGGTCATTCACAGAGGAAGGTCCACTGTCACAAGCACTCATACAGTCCAGTCGCCTTCAAGTGCAGAAGCGCTTTTGTGGCCTTTCGCATACAAGAATGCAAAGGACATGGTCCCAGGATCTTTTCATCTGAGAGCACTCTATTTAATAGGCTGAGTTGAGCTTGTAGAGTACATCGTTGAGTGTCAAAGAATGGGCAATGACACAGAAGGTGCTCTAGAGTCTCATCGCACGCGCACAAATTGCACGCCGCACTGTTAGCCATTCTTATTAGGAATGAATCATCATCATCGTAATCATCATCATCATCAGCCTATATCTTATGTCCACTGCAGGGCGAAGGCCTTTCCCTGCGACCTCCAATTACCCCTGTCTTGTGCTAGCGTATTCCAACTTGCGCCTGCAAATTTCCTAACTTCATCATCCCGTCTGGTTTTCTGCCGACCTCGACTGCGCTTCCCTTCTCTTGGTATCCATTCTGCTCTCTTCCTGTCCCTTAACGTTAGTCCTAAGATTTTTCGTTCCATCGCTCTTTGTGCGGTCCTTAACTTGTTCTCGAGCTTCTTTGTTAACCTCCAAGTTTCTGCCCCATATGTTAGCACCGGTAGAATGCAATGATTGTACACTTTTCTTTTCAACGACAGTGGTAAGCTCCCAGTCAGGATTTGGCAATGCCTGCCGTATGCACTCCAACCCAATTTTATTCTTCTGTAAATTTCTTTCTCGTGATCAGGATCCCCTGTGAGTAATTGACCTAGATAAACGTACTCCATTACAGACTCTAGAGGCTGACTGGCAATCCTGAATTCTTGTTCCCTTGCCAGGCTATTGAATTAGGAATGAATAGGAATTTCTAAATGCGACGCCCAACCACACGTGACACGGTAAAGTTGTTTCGCGACGGGAGAGTCCAGGTGGCAGGCGTGAGTTGCTGACACCCGGTGAATTCCATCGTAGAAGTGTGACGTGATTGAATGATTGAAGTTGCCGCGCACCATCCGCTCTTGAGAGCGGTATAGGCACCCGCTGATGTTTTATTGCGATAGCAATTATATGGACACTTCAACCGGATTTCTGTCGTCGCCGTCGCCGTCGTTGTCGCCGTCGCCGTGAGGTTCCGTATAGATAAAATCTTCGCCGCACGCCGTACGCCCGAGCGGAAGCGTGCGGGGACGCGCGCTATCACTGAGAGCGAATGCACTCATCTCTCACGCGCAAGCAAGGAAGCGGGAAGCCGGCGCCGGAGGAAGCGCGGGGGGGGGGGGGGCGCACTTCTACACTGCCAACAACCGCGCTCGTCGCTCGCCCGCACCGTCTCTTATCTCCACACGGCTCTGACCTTTATGCGCCGTGCATTCGCCGCTCAGTTTCCGTTGAAGCGATAGACCGCACGTACCTTCGCTCGCTGCTGGCGTATATGCGCTTGCTGCCAGCGTTTTGACAGTCGTTGTCTGCAGTCATTAGTGTGATCTATTCATGCTTGTTTGTGCGCGCTCACACCACGCTTGTTATTCAGTTAGTAATAGTCGGGCGACATTTTCCAACGCACGCTACACATGCAATGCTGCCCGGATCGGCAGTGCAGCGCTACAGGTGTGTCGCTTCGCACGCGCTGCCCACGGGAAGCGCTTCTCATCAACACCACCGTTTCACACGCGTCTTCTCGTGGTCATCGAGTCTCTCTTCATGTCGGTCTACTTACGCCGCAGCACACCTGCTTACTTAATCAGCTCATGTTTACTACAATTCATATGGCTACCAAAGCCGCTCACCTTACTTCGTATGACATTGCTGTGTTGCTATCGCATTCATTGCTTCGACCTTAGGGCGAAACTGTGACATTTTTTGATGAGCCGAGCGAGCAGCTTCATCTGTGCTGTCGTTGCCGACAATTCCGCAGTGGATTGGCAACCACTGAAATACAATGTCGTGTCCTTTCTCAAGCGCGTTGTGATGAGCTTCCCTTTTTTCGTACACTAGCTGCTCGTGTAACCCACGATGTAGGGCAAACTGCAGAGTTTGTAGGGCTGCTTTCGATTCGCAGAAAATGGCCCAATGATTTGGTGGCTACTGGAGCACGTATTTCAGTGCACCTTGAAGAGCCGCAAGTTCTCCTGCTGTCTACGTGGTATTGTGAGAATATTTAAACTGCAAAGAGACGGCGTCCGATGGAACAACCACTGCTCCTGCTGTTGGAATTGGTGGAAGCGTCCGTGTAAATATGTATTTGGTCAAAATAAGACTCGAGTAGGACAGGCAGATACAACTGCTTCAGGGCTAACAGTGACAAGTCTGACTTCTTAGCAATCTTAGGAACTGAGACGCACACGTGAATTAACCGGAGACACCACGTTGGGCGTTTTGCAAGCCAGATGGTATTGACTCATGTTGTCTCGTCACAATACTACAGAATGTAGCCTGTGGTCATCGCGCTGGCAAACCAACTAAATGGTGGGATGGTAGCCGTGAAAGGTGTCGAATGTGCGCTCCTAGCGTCTCAACGACGGATATGGGTAGTGATCGGATGCTCCTGTGCAATGACAGTCGTCACAGCACAATATCTCGGGAGGCCAAGACATGTCCGAAATGTTTGCGCTCACAAAAACCTTGCTCTCCCTAAAGGATAACGAACTGTCGTGTTTGTCTTGCGTTTCTGTCATGCAGCTTGAAGCAGCAACTGATAGCTACACCTCTTTCAGATGTTCGACAATGTAAGCAGCACGCATTTACTTTGTTCAATATTTTGTGATTAGCTGTTCTTTCTTTTTTTTTTACAGACAGCTCTGGTAAGCAAATTCCTGGCTCGGTGCTAGTGGATGTGTATCGCTTGTTGTGGCCAACATTGCTTCCACCTTTGAGCTCCTCTCGTCGCAGACGTCTCAGCGGGTCGTGCAGCAGCGGACGGCGAACCACGAAGCACGCGGGAACCATCTGGGGCCTCGTATCGTCGCCGTCGTTCGGGGACGCCCCGTAGTTTGCATAAAGGCGAATCCAGGTGGCGGCACTGGCCTCATTCTCCGGTAAAGCTGCCGGCGCAGCTACTTCTGCCGCTTTCATGCCACCCTGCGGCGGACGAGGGTACAATATAGCACGCAGGTGCGCACACAGGTGCATTACTTGCCCCCCCCCCCCCCCCCTCCCCCTCTTCCCTAGTGCGTAACGATTGTTCGGCGGTTGGTGGTTGTCCGTATGGTTGTTTCTGTTTCGTGGCTGATTAGCTGCAGTCCGCCTTGTCAGCCGTGCCTTGCATGCACTGCGTG
This sequence comes from Dermacentor silvarum, assembly GCF_013339745.2. Classification (NCBI taxonomy): domain Eukaryota; kingdom Metazoa; phylum Arthropoda; class Arachnida; order Ixodida; family Ixodidae; genus Dermacentor; species Dermacentor silvarum. Next base: position 47,184,314 of record NC_051155.1, read on the forward strand.
CGTTGAAGTTGGGGAAATTGTTTCGTTTTGTTTTGCTCATTCGTAAGTACTGTAGCTGTCCCCTCGCTTAAACGCCCGCTACGTCGGTCGTGAGGTGCCCTGTGCAGTACGCGGATGTCGTGCGGCGCAGTTGGCCCCGCAGGTCGCGGTTTGCGACGTATACGGTGTGCGCGATGCGCCGCGCCGAGCACGCGTGTCCGATCTTGGGGCCAGCTTCGTGAATCCCGGGTCACGACGCTGTATGCGCCGGGCGAAGTGTACGAGCGCCTTCGCGTGATCGCCTCCCCGTGCGGGCAGTGCACTGCGTGGCCCTGTCGTAATTAAACGGTTCGTTGCATTGGAGGAGAACTGCGCAAGGGACAACACCCGTTTCTTCGTGCACGTACGAAGCGTTTCGTATAGCTGCATGCGGCTGCTGCCGATAACAGGACGCATTAAATTTTCGACCATATGCGTGCCCTTGTAATGTTTTCATCAGCAACGTTACAGAAGAAGGTGCATATAGCACGACGTACGCTTTACTTGCACTGGGACACAATAAAATTTGGACATGTATGAGGAAAGAGGACGAGAGGTACATGTAGACATAGAGCCTAGAACGTAGGGGGCATGGCATACCCACGTGCATGACATACCCACGTGCAAGGGCCAGGTAGTTACAAATAAAACAAAGAAGCGTAAAAGAATGCTAACAAAATTTGAAAATAGGTAGACTAATATCAATAGGTGACGTGGCGACACGAACACTAGCCTTTCATGGAAATCTTCCTCTCTTTCGAACGGCGTCTACATATAAAACGTCACACATATCTAGTCATTGGCAGTAGGACACAGAATTGAGAGAGAAAACAATCGTACACAAGCTGAAGATTTTAGTGCCTCTTCTATTATTATTATTATTATTATTATTATTATTATTATTATTATTATTATTATTATTATTATTATTATTATTATTATTATTATTATTATTATATTGGGAGGGTTTGCCACAAGACATACGGACGATGAAACAAAATCAAATAAAAGCTTGCAACTCTGTATCGTGTAATAACTCCAATGTCCCTGCAAACCTATTGTCCATCAGAGTGGGGTGCTTACTGACCTGTCCGACAGACTAGCTGATGTTGAAAGTCTGCGGCAAACATAGTGATGGCCGAGCTTAACTTTACCTAAACGCACCTCGACAGCGTTCTTTGTCGTGGGTATGTGATGCAAAGCCTGCGGTTGTCGCGTTTTTTTTTTTTTTTTTCGCATGTACAGGAATAGACCTCATTGTCATTTCAGCAAACGCGCATGAGCTCTCTTGCTTATGTATGGGACCACACACGCACCAGTGCTATTTTGCTCTTATGCTTCTCCGGCTAAAGGTGTTGGCAGCGGTCAGACGTGTCAGACCAGAACACGTGTTCTTGCTGTGTCATCTCATGCCTTCGTTTTGCTCACCCGCTCGCACAGTTTGCTTTTCAGTGCAGGTTCGCGTCGCGTGACGGCGGAGCGTTTTGCTAAACGAGTACAGTGCGGCGCTTCAAATTTTTTGCTTCTTTCTTGTCGTTCTTCTTGTGCTGCTACACAAAAGAGAAGGCCACCGATACACCGCACCAACATTTTTTTTTGTTATCTTCCCATTCCCCCCGTTTCGACTTCCTCCGAATTATTCCTCTTTGTCTACTCTATTCTATAAAGCATTCATGAAACCGCGCGCTGCTGGTGCTGCCAAGTAAACGGCCGTGTCTCGCTTCCATAACAGCTGCGGCAGTGGCGCGACGTGCGCGTCGCAAGCTTGAAACCTTGATCATGGACGCTCTCTCCTACATAGACGACGCCAATCGGCTGATTGGATTGCAGAAAAAAAATGAGGGGAGGGGTGAGGGGGGGGGGGGGACACACGAGAGCGAGGTGCCCCAGTTTACTCCGCCCCCTAATTCAGTGGCATAGCGTTGTTTGCCATTCTTACCCTCCCCCTCTCTCTCTTCTCTCTCTCTCTCTCTCTCTCTGTGTGTGTGTGTTTCTCGGTTCCGTGAAGGCGCTGGTGGTCGGCCCCAATTTGCCTTACGTTGCATGGCTGAACGTCTCCAGCAGCTTCCTTCATTCGATGCTAGTCGCCACCACCGCTCGCTGATGGTTTCCTAGTTCCCGAGCGGCGGCGTTCTGGGGAATCGACAGTTTGAGCAGTTCCCCATCTCACGTGTGATTACGTGTGGCCGAGGCGTTGTTGCCGTATTCGAGTAGGCGGCTTCAACTCACCCGCTCCTAGCCCCGCGTGCATTATTTCGCTTTAGGAGTCGAAGCACATGTAATCAGCCTGCCTTACACTACATGAGCCTCTGCATGGCGTTCCCCGGATATCGAGAGCTGCAATGAGCCTCTCAAATTTCGCGTGGCGTACGTATACGCTGTCCTTCTGAAATTTCAGCATTGTCGGGGGTGAAAGTGGTTTATTTATTTATTTATTTATTTATTTATTTATTTATTTATTTATTTATTTATTTATTTATTTATTTATTTATTTATTATCATATCCTCAGGGCCCAATGGGCATTACAGAGGGGGTAGGTACATGGTTTACAAACAATCAAAAACATTCAAGCAATTATGGACAAGAATAATATAAACAGTCAGTAACAACAGCAAATAAAAAGAACAAGAAAAAATAGCAAAATTTGAATCATTTTAAAAGATGATCTGTTACAGCGGTCTTGAATGATGATGCATCGCCTAAGGTGGCGAGACAAGAGGGAAGGCGGTTCCTCTCAGAACAGGTTCTGGGCATAAAAGGATGCAGGAACATGTCAGTGCGACAAATAGCAACAGCTACCTTATTGCTGTGATTGATACGGGAGGATAAGTACACTGACTGCGAAATGAGTTGCTGATTCAATGAATGGTGATGGAACACTTTTGTGGAATAGAGAAAGGCGCGATATGTTGCGCCGAGTTTGGAGGTTGGGAAGGTTAAGTGACGATTTCATCTGCGAGACGCTAGCGGTACGGGAATAGTTCGGCGTAATAAAACGGGCTGATCGATTCTGAAGGGATTCTATGGATTGAATGAGAGTGCGGTGAGCCGGATTCCAAACTGCTCACGCGTATTCGAGTTTCGGACGAACGAAAGTTTAGTAAACATAAATTTTAGGCGCTGGGGAGCTTGGAAGAAATTGCGCCGGAAATAACCGAGAGTGCAATTTGCATTACCTATGATGTAGTCAATGTGAGTATGCTATGGAAAGCCATCAGAAATGTAAACTTCGAGATACCTGTATGCAGACACGCGCTCCAGTCCGGTGCCATTAATTCTGAATTCTAAAGACATTGAGGTATTAGTGCCTTGCGAAAATGTCATGTACTTGCATTTACTGATCTTAAGGGTCATTAACCATTTATTGCACCATTCAGAAACATTGTTTAGGCCAGATTGGAGGACAAGTGCATCATTGGGGTTATTTATTTCGCGATAGATAACGCAGTCGCCTGCAAATAGCTTTATACTAGAGTTAATGTTATCTGGAAGATCATTTATATAGATCAGGAATAGTACTGGACCTAAAACGGAACCTTGAGGGACGCCAGTTTCAACAGAACAAGCAGCGAAAGCATGATTGTTAGCGATAACATATTGGGTTCGGTTAGATAAAAAGCATTCGATCCATTTCAGGATGTTCGGGTCAGTTTTCAAAGTGCTGATTTTTAGTAGAAGTAGTTGATGAGGTACTTTGTCGAAAGCCTTAGAAAAATCAAGAAAAACACCATGAAGGAAAGAGCCTCGGTCTAGGGCTGCTGCAATGTTATTAGTAAATGGCAGAAGCTGTGTTTCACAGGAATAGTTTTTCCGGAATCCATGTTGGCGGGAGGTAAAAAAAAGTCATTTTATTCAAGATATGAGACTAGATTAGAGTAAATTACATGTTCTAAAAGTTTGCACGGGATACTAGTTAAAGACATTGGTCTATAATTCATAGGAGAGAGAGAAAGACGTTTATTAAATAATAAAAAATATAAAATTGTACATGTATGAAACGGCAACACCTGTGGTTTTTCTGGTGAGGTAATTGAGAGGAGAATGCGCGTTTCCGGATTTAGAGTGGCAGCACTTTCTCGAACTTCCAATCTGTGGTGTCAGGGAATGAGCCTTAGTTGTTGGCAAACATGACAAAACGTTGGTTCTTTGTATTGTAAATTGCGACCAATCTGATTGCTGCAGGAAGTTATAGAAAGGAGAAAAAAATTATGTGTTCCTCAAGACACTTCTCACTTGAAAGAATATGTCTGGTAGAGTCCTCGATTTCAGCTCCACATGCAGTAGTGGGTGTTCGAAGAGCAAGGTGACGACTGTGGACGTTAATGCGATTAGCATTACACATCATCACACTGATCTGCGGTGACTCAGACGTAATCTACGAGATTCTGTTCAGTTGTAGTTAGTGTAAATTGCTCAAACTGACCACTGCAGCCAACCGCAGGAGCATCTCTAAGTGGAAGAAGACTTCTTCCGTCTGCATACATGACTCAGACACAACGTGTCTCTGTGGTGACATTACGATGTGTCCCTGCATTAATTGATTCAATGCTAATCTAATCATGTCGACATTGATGTTGTGATGCGTCCTGCCGGAACTTCTTTAGATTAGCTAAATGGGAGCCCCTGTGTAACGCAGCACGAGGGCGAGTTAGTCAACATGTCTAAGCGCATTCTTTTAGAACATGCTATTCTGCGCAGATCCACAAGGTAGATGCAGCGTCAAGCTAAGGTGGAATCCACCTGAATGTAGTGCAAGTGTACAGAGGAAAGCCTTAGTGGCTATTCATCAAAGGGCTCATTTCGTAGTCACGAGGTGTCGATAGGCGTGATGGCAGATCCGCAAAGCGAAATGTGTGCTCTTTGATGTCTCCATACATTTGAGTTCGGTCTCAGGGTTCTTCTTTCGCATTTTCGTATTCTTCTATAGCACATAGTGTTTAGCAGGGGTAACTGCAGGCACTCGTCCGCATGGGGCCACCTACTGTGCGATTATGTGCTAGCCGAGCCATATTTTTTTTAGGTAGCTCAAACGTAAAATGGAGTCCTTCAAATGCTTCACGGTAGGGGACTAGATTTTACGTATGAGCTACCTAGAAGAACTGTTATGAAATTCCTCGACATAGAAATTTACATGAATCCGGGCCATGCGTGCGGGGCGTATATAACCAACGGCGAAAGAGATCAGGTATTACAGTGGTCACTCAAAACTTGTGACAAAAGGTGTTACGCAGTCTCTTTTATCCCAATGTATTAATAAATTTTGTGATCAAATGGTGTCTAAAACCTTGAACGTGCAGATAGGAAAATTAAAGGCAAGCGGCGTCCTGGATTCAGAGGTTGTCTCTGCCGCTGAAAAGCTGACCTAAAAGAAAGCAAACAAATTAACATTCTGCTGAAAGAAAGGAGCGGCCGGCAATTATTCAAGATGTACACATCATAAAGCATTGACTAATAGAGATGGCTAAAACACATGATTCACCCATCGTATTCTAAGCACCGCAAAAACTGATAAACTTGTGTAACACGCTGGAAAGCACAAAACAAACCCATGATGAGGTGCGTGATCGAACATGTGCAGAAGTTGGTTGGGTGTGAGGCAGAAGTTGTATACAATACGCTACTAACGTGTGACAGGAAGTATATCGAAGTATAGCAAACGTCACGATGACTTGAAACGTCACACAAAGCTTGACATCAATGGTTTGACATCTCATCTGGTCCGGAGGAAGCAGGTTGTGCGAAATAAAAGTGAGAACAGCCGTCCAAAAAAGATAGGTCAAAAAACTTTTCAGACGTTCCGGCTGCCGTACAGAAGCCTTATTCACAGACAGATACCTTCCTGCGTTGTACTTGCGATTTTCTGTGTCATCCAAAAGGATGTCTTTGAAACATTCTTGGACCATTTGAACACCATAGAGGAGGTCATTTAGTTTACAACTGAAACGGAAGTTGTTGGCTGTCGGCCTTATCTAGACGTGCTCTTAAAAAGAGCATATAAGAGGTGCAGAGACAGAAAGAAAGAGAGACAGAAAGCGAGACAGATAAAAAATTAATTCAAAATGAACTTTCTTGGCGAGGCGGGATTCGAACCCGTGTACCCACGGTCCGAAGGCTAGCGTCATAACCACTGCGCTATACGTTTTTTATTTTTTCTATATTTCCAGCTAAGCCTAAATAGGTGTTTGTGATCACAAATCACACTCGTTTTATCTGCGTTAAAGCATCGAACAGTGACATCACATCTTCATCACAGTAAATTGGCTCATACATATCACGTACTTTCACAACCATTTCCACCAAGTATTCATCGGCTTTTAACATCACAGTGCCTATATGCTAACAAACTACGCCATACTGCATGCAGCCCGAGTAAAAAGATGACGTCCTTCTGTTGAAAATCACGTTCAGGCGGTAAAAAACGAATGCCATGTGGGTTGAGGGGTAGGTCTATCTTTAATGTTTTCTGTAATATATCCCAGAAGAATATGACATTATTACAATCAATGAAAACATGTTCGATAGTTTCAGCTTTGTTGCACAAAAAGCATCTGCTTCCCCATGGCACATAAATCCTTCTTTCTGCTAACCACGTTTTAACAGCCAAGGTTCCCGTGTGAAGCCACCTTTCTTTACTCGACGAAACAAATTTGTCCTTGATGTTCGCTCCCACGTAGAGCCCCATTCTTCTTTCTGGGGTTTTACGTGCCAAAGCCAGTTCTGATTATGAGGCACGCCGTAGGGGAGGGCTCCGGATTAATTTTGAACACCCGGGGTTCTTTAACGTGCACTACAACGTAAGCACACGGGCGTTTTCGCATTTCGCCTCCATCGAAATACGGCCGCCGCGGCCGGGATTTGATCCCACGATCTCGTGCTCAGCAGCGCAACGCCTTAGCTGACTGACCCACCGTGCCGGGTCACGTGGAGCTCCAGACAAGCGTGGCAAAGATGCGGTGAAAATTTTAAAATGTGCCTACGTGTGCAATACAGTGGCTGCAGAAGATACATAATTTTCGCAGCAAGAAAACCGTTACGAATAGTGGCACGCGCAAAAATCGACAATTCACGGCCACCCCATGCTTCGTCCATCGCATGCATTTCATGCGTTTTTTCGAGCCATAGTGACTCGTTCTCGCGATACCTATTCAAAAGTACCCCCAGATAAGCGCTAGGTGTTGTAAGCCACTGTATCTATTCAAAAACACGGGGCGTGGCATTTCAATGGCCATGTCACAGGCCAATACTCTTTTGCTTATGAATTTGAGTGCCGCTTTTCTGGAAAAACCTTTCAGTAATTCCCAATAATGAGCTAACACTCTCCCTATCTACAGCAAATAGGGTAACGTCATCGGCATACGCTAGAACACGCACTTCGCACGATTGTCTCTAAAACCCCTTGATTTCTGTACTATAACTATTTTTCTACAGAGCGGCTCCTAAAATAAAGCAAAATGTAAAGGCCTTAATGGACAACCACGCTTGCACAACGTGCATCTATGGGAACCATATGGGTGCATTGTACCGACGATTGTAACACAACGTGCTATGGGTGAGAGAAAGAGAAAATAAGAGCGAGAGAGAGAACGAAAGAAGGAGAGAGAGAAAAAACAATATAATCTTCCTTAGCGAGGCGGGATTCGAACCCGGGTACTCGCGGTCAGAAGGCGAGCGTCATGTCCACTACGCTATACGCCCACGATTGCAGGGCTCCGCTGTTTCATCAGATTTCACAAGCGTGGAACTGGCTTTTTTTTTCGGTGTCATCGGGAAGGAGACGCACACCGACCGTTACTTGGTTACTTGCATTTTGATTCGGTTCAACCAGCCTGCCACAAACGCTCAGTCGCCGCTTCCCTGTTGACAAAGACCGCAGAGAATTTAGTCCTGTGAAAACGACCGAGCCTCTGACCTGTCTAGGATCGCCACGAACTTTCCGAGGGCGGATGCTCCAAAAGATTTGCTCGATCCACAGAGCAGGGCCTCCGTAACCCCGCGAAGTCACGCACGGTGTGGTCTCAGGCCCGCACCGCAGTCTCCTATGTGCCAGGTGCCAGTGAAGCATCGGCATGTGTTCTGCGGACATTTGACCTGCACGTGGCCCATGTTCCCACCGGGACGTTGCAGCACAAAATCGTGCACGTGAAAGACAATTGCCAAAGACAGAAGTTTCCAGGAATGTCTATAGAGTACCCTGTGCAAATCGTGACTGCGTATATATATATATATATATATATATATATATATATATATATATTGGCGAGAGCAGCAATTTCGAAAAAACGGCACGGGAATTACGGTAAAAAGAACGTCGCCTCCAATGCACGTTTTCAGCGCGCGGTGACTGCTAGTCATGAGACTGACTCAGCCTAGGCGAGCGTAGTCGCACATTAACGAAACTGGAGCTTCTATCACTATCTAGAATCTATCCTTATCCAAACGAAAAAAAAAAAAAAAACGCTGAATTGGAACGATGGCAATCTTCTACCTACGTACGCAGGATGCCTTGGCGGTGCACTAAGATGGACTTAACCCTACACTAAATGAAAATATAAAGCCCAGATTGATTGAAACATTAGGCTTCTGTAATTACGAATGTACCATTCGCAGCGAGAACAGAGCTTTTGTAAGCGACGAAACGAGGAAAATGGATAATCAGAGTGGCGCCACCTGTCGTGAAATATGATACCTCTCTTGTGTGACGTGTGGCGTGACGTCATATAACGCTGGACGGTTTGCGCCGCCCGTTAGCCGGGAGACGGAGAGGCTGGCGGTTCGAGGAACTCCGCCAATGCGAGTTGAGGGAGTAGTGACTGATTCGTAGGTAACTACCGAGGTTGTGACGTGGAGATTACGTGATGACATCACATCATTTTATTTTCCTTAAAGACCCATATTGGGGTGTTACATAAGGGGTGGGGTTTTACAAGATGCAAGCGTTAACAGCAGTCAAAAATGTCGATGGACAGGTTATGGCGGCGATATGGTGGGGAAGGCCGCTCCAGTCGGTTGCTGTTCATGAAAAAAAAAAAAAAATGAGTTCATGAAGTACGCGCTCGTGGACGCAAAACTTGGAGAGGGTGACCGATGCCATGGGATCTGCGTGGTGGGGGTGCGCAGATGTATGGTTCTTGTCTTAGGGGCGAATAAAAGAACTTGTGATACAAAACAAGACTAGCAATGCGACGGCGAGCAGAAAGATTACACAAACCTGATTACGATTTGAGAGATGATATGCTAACGTCGTATGAGTATGAAGAGTGAATAAATGTGGTAGCCCGGTTTTGTACCGCTTCGATGGCATTTGTTAAATATGCTTGATGAGGGTTCCAGATGGCCGATGCGTATTCCAGTTTAGTCCTGACGAGGGAGATGTATGCTTGTAGTCTGACGTGTTGAGGGGATTCCCGCAGGTGACGCTTTAAAAAACCTAGTGTTTTATTAGCCGATGATATCAGGTTAGTCACGCGCAGACGCCAAGATAAATCATCAAAAATGGTGATACCTAATGGTGATGACCTCAGTTATGGCGCGGGCAATTCGAATATAACGCGGCAGTCGTATACTATCGTATATTATCGTAACAAAGTCGTATATTGGTGCCCAGAAAACGATGATAGACTGTTATGTTACATTAGCTATAATTAACTAATTAACTAACTAATTAAGTTAATTAGAATTAACTCTAATTAACATTTCCCTTTAGCGTCCATTTAAGGTGGTGGTCCCACTCCGGTGGCACGAGCCCCCCGTTTTCAGTACTTTTGGAGTAACCGTGGCGGCTCTTCTACTTAGGATATAAAGTTGTGGTAAAAGCTTTATTCTTGTAGATTCCAACTATATATAATATAAGGGAATTGATTAATGTGATTTAGAAATAAATGTTCAAGAACAAGCATGAGATGCATGGTTTTTGCGAACTATGTCTCACTTGTGACCATATTTAGAATAAACTACCGCACTTACTGCATTGCGGCTTGCTCTGTAGCTTTAGGGCATATTTATCTAGTTCCTAGACGTAGCAAAATAATTTTGAATTTTTACTTTTTGGATAATTTGCTTTTGAAAATTGCCAAATATCGCGATCTTCTGTTGTAAACAGCCCGGCAATTGCATGCTCAAGAAAGCTAAATTTTGGATAAAGTACAGTTCAAGGAATTTCCATTTAGGACGTAAAATTTCATTCATGTACCTTTATAAGCTTTAAACCGCGGCTTCGTAGCTTTAGTACCTTCCCGCAAAAATGGGAAAAAATAAAACCAGAATTCTAAATATTGCTTAATTTGGGCCGCATTAATAGGAAAACTAATAAAGTTACATGAATGAAATTTTACGTCCTAAATGTAAATTTCTTTAATTCTACTTTATTCAGAATTTAGCTTCCTTGAGCATGTAGTTGCCGGGCTGTTTACAACAGAAGATCGCGATATTTGGCAATGTTCAAAAGCAAATTATCCAAAAAGTAAAAATTCTAAATTATTTTGCTACGTCTAGGAACCAGAAGAGCCAGAGAGAGAGAGAGAAGTTTAATGATGCGAAATGCAGAGAGGTCGGCCTGAGGTAAATTCCTCTAGCCAGCTACTCGGCTTTGGGGGAAGGGGAAGAGAGAAAGAAAGAGGGAAGAGGCGCATGATGGGTGACGATGATGAGAGGAGGAGGATGTAAAACAAAATGGCAAGCACTTTGGCATGCTCAAAGCCTGCAGTCCAGGCCCGTACTTTTTAAAAAGTTCAGTAGCGCCTGGATGGCCTTGAAACTTGATTGAACGTCTGGCCAAGGGCCTAAAATAACGTCCTCCGACAACGGTGGGCTGTCGAGACGCGTAAGGTCATTATTCAACCTTTGACGCTCTTGCACGTACCTATAGGGCAGTCACAAAGCACATGACTTATAGTCTCATTGACATTGCACAATTCACAGTCTAGGAACTAGAAAATTATGTCCTAACGCTACAGAGCAAGCCGCAATGCAGTAAGTGCGGTAGTTTCTTCTAAATATGGTCACAACTGAGACACAGTTCGCAAAAACCATGTATCTCATGTTTGTTCTTGAACATTTATTTCTTAATCACATCAATCAATTTCTTTATATTATATATAGTTGGAATATACAAGAATTAAGCTTTTTATGGGTTATACGACAACTTCATATCCTAAGTAGAAGAGCCGCCACGGTTGCTCCAAAAGTACTGAAAACGGGGGGCTCGTGCCGCCGGAGTGGGACCGCCGCCTTAAGCTCGCCCTTTCGACCAGTTCATTTGCTGTGAGCAAGGCTTCCGTACGGAAGGAGAAACGTCTTAAAAGTTGTTCAACCTATCCATTTTGGTCGGCATTTTCAGTGATCTTTGAACATTCGATGACAACGTGTCAAAATTACCCGGAATGTCATTTCGGTACTCGGAGCATTCTCCCAGCCTTCGTAATGCTTCCAACATGTTCACCTAGACAGCATTGGGCGCTTTCCACTAGTCCTTTTTTACCTTCCTCCCTTTCGCTGTGTGTGCCTTTGTTCGTGTTCTTTCTTCTCCCTTTCCCCCATCCGCAGTACAGGGTATCAAACTGGATATCTATCTTCCGGTTACCCTCTATGACTTTTACATCCCATTTATCTATGTCTCTCTTTTACACTAGTTCGTGAACACGGCTTCCGAAGGGAAACCGAAACTTCCTTAACTTCTTTTTTAAAGCGAAGCGTTTCTTGGCGCACCTCGCCGGGTTTCGTGACCGCGGGTGTTACGGCATGGCTGTTCTCTTGCCAAATAGGCCAACCAATCACAGCGGACTACGTGCTCTGTGCGCGCCGTGGGGTTCCTTGCACAACCACAAGATTGTGCTCGCCGCCGCGCATCCGCGACTGCACGGTAATGAGGAAGTAAACGCTTCTTGCGAATAGAATGGATTCTAATTGCGCTGCGTATACGTATGCGCGTGCTGCCTCTGAAACCACGATGCGTTCAAGCATCCGTCGTACTCGCTAGTAGTCAGCAACTAACTTAAGGCTTGGCATATAATTTATGTGCGCCCGCGCTTGTGAGTGTGTGCGTGTGTGCGCGCGCCTACCTGCGCGCGTATGTGTTTCCGACTCTTTATGCACAAAGCTTCGCTGTATATAGATTCCAACTCGTTGGATTTGCAGCATTTTTTAACATATCTTCGGTTGGCATTATCAGTATTTCGTTCAACACAAGACTTAGAGAACACAGAAACAATTGTCAGCATGTAACCGATCTTGGAAACCTTTAGCCACGCACTGTAACTGGCCTTCATGCGAAGGAATTCGTCAAAACAAAAATTATTCAATGAATAAAAAGCTACAAAGAAAAATGATTTTGTGATCGGTCGTCATGTCTTGACTAGGTGCACGAAAGTGCGCGAGTGCGCCAGCTGTCACTTTGTCACCCGTAGAAATTTATTTGATAGCGGCTGCGCAAAATAATGTTGCGATGTCATACCGGTGTCACACGACCACTTTTAATCGCGATCAAGCCCGATTCGGATCGAAATTCTCGACTGCGATTGGCTTTCTCGCGCAGCTGGCGGAACAGAGCCAATCACGACCGAGTAATTCGATCCGGGTTGGTCTTGATCGCGATCAAAAGTGCGCCGTGTGACAGCCGTATACGGTAGGGTGGTGTCTTTGTCACTTTCATTCCATACTTCGTTTTTATTTACTATAAATATGACTACGTATGGAAAAATTAACAGTTGTTAGTCGCGCTTTGTCCTGTAAATCTTTGTGTCTATCTCTGTAATAGGTGCCGTGCTTTCAAGTCAGTGCCTTCTCAAAGTTAACACCCGAAGAATCACACAGGACGGGCCCATTTCGTTACTCCCTTTTGCGCTGTTACAAATATGAACGTTAACCAACTCGCACAGTACTTTGCTACGAGAGAGAGGATGGCTACGACATGCGCAGTCAGAGAATGACACCGACCGGGCTCAGCGCATGCCAGAGTCAATACGGGTACTACAATCGCGCGGAAGCACTGCTAAGACATCTCTCTATGTGCATAAAAACGAAGGCGAAGAAACTGACAACGAAAACAGGAAGCAAGCGAGCCGGGACCACAGAAGGGCTTCGCGTCCACCGAAGGCAGCCGGGTGGTATTCGAGCAGGGAGACCGTGAGGAGGAGGTGGGGGTGTTGTCGTACAGCGTCGGTGGAAGGCGACGGCGGTAGCGGGGTTTTCTCGTAGTCGTGCAAATCGCCGACGTCAGCACGCCAGCAGCGCGACAAGCTCTAGCTAGCCGGCCCGAAGCGGCGGCTTCGGTCCGCGCCGGTCGGCCAGCTAGCCTATAGCGGGAGAGGAAGCTTTGCTGATGCAGTCGGCCGCCGGGCGTGTAGGCGGAAACGGCGGTTCGGCACGCGCTTTCTGGCGCTTCCTAATAACTCGGCCGTGCCCGGTCGGCCAGGGGACCTGCGTGCTTCGGGGACCGGCAGCGGCCCGGGCGTTGGGAGCCGCGCGAAGAGCGAGGCGTGCAGCTCGGCTGCGTTCGATCGGACGACGTTCCCGCTTGCCGTGGCACAGTGGGCTCGCGCGCAAGGATAAAGAAAAAAAAATAAGTAGGAACGGGTTGCAAGGAAGGAAGGAAGGGTGTGCGTACTCGGGCTGGAAATAATAGAGGCCTGTCGGCGGCCGGGGGACAGCTCGCAGCGATGACGACCGCGGAGGTGTGTATGGCGGGACTTGGGGAGCGGCTGTCGGCGCGAGGAATCGCCTGGTGGGGCTTTGGAAAGTCACGAAAGCTACGCCAGCGCGCGAACCTGGTATGCTGCACACCACGTGATCACTCCTTCATAATTTATTCGAAATACAGGGAGTAATGCAATGTTGAGAAGGGACTGTGAATGCTGCATGAAGAGACATGGATCTCGAAAGCGAAAACGCGACAAACTATTCACTTCAGCTTTCTGTAGTACTTTTCGTTTTAATTGTTTGTCCCTATCCCTTTTACGTACGAGGACCTTATCTACTACACATAAAATGTTTCATCTGTTCGTGTTAACACAACTGGAACTTACTAGTATATCCGATGGCTCAGTTTTTACGAAGTTGAAGAGTTTGTTGTTAGATTCCCTGTGCAATTTTATTGATTTTCCAGAGAGGCAATAGAAATAAATACAACAACAAAAAATGTTTAGCAGAACCACCTGATTTTCCTCTCTAGGTAGATATATAGCAATACTTTGTTGCTGCTTGTGGGTTTGTTATATCCTGGTCGTATTCAAAGAAACAGCTCTTCGTTCGTAAGAATATTTTTCTTATTGCGCTGGCCGTCTTCATTAATCATACGCTCTCTGTCGCCATCTGCCGGTGGCTGTTCTTCCCACCAGGTCAAGCGTAAAAACTGCTTTATCAATACGCGTGCTCAACGCGCATCTTTGTAGTTCATGCACCGTTGAATCATTGTTTAGTCAGCATTTCGGCGCTCTTACATTGCATGTATGAGCTGGAAAAAAAAAGGGCCGGTGTTGCTACTGTTTTATTTTTCTTTCTCTCTTTTCTTTGTTCCTCTTCTTCTCCTACTTTTGTGCATCGCAAGAATTGTCTTACGTTCAAGCTCCGACCCTCCGTTCGTGTTCGTTAAAGCGATTCCTTTAAGTACGACGCGAATTGCAGCCATCCGTCTCTCCACGTTGAACTCGTTACTTTTTTTTTTGCGAGTGCTGATTTCCCGCGCCCTTATCATTGTTATCTCGCGGCGCTTTCACGATATACAATATATCTTGGCTATCTTTGCTGGTTCCAGGCGACAAACTTGATGTGATGGTATCGTTAGCTTACCTGCAACTTTTAAACAATCTTGCATGAAGTTTGAGGAGTGTGGAGAGTTGCATTTGTGGAAGCCCGAGTGAGGCTTACGGCCTTCCAGCCTGTGTTTGAAAGTGTGGTTTTGCGATTGTCTGAAGCGAGTGTACATATAGACACTGTTTGCTGCGAAGCACGCTGTTGCCTCTAAATGACAGCAGTACTACAATCCACTTTCCAAAAAATTATAGTCTGGTCCACTGGAACTCACCTGATGCGCATGTTATATAGACAAGTACATTCCGCTTGTCGTCAAGCGTCAAACGGTGCTTGAGGACCTCTCCGCGGAGAATGGCGTGACATTTAACCAACGGCCCTCAATAACACCACAAATTTGACCAGGTCATTTTGACTACGTCCCCTACATATGCTATATGTAAGTGAGCTCGTGGTACCACGGGACCTGTGTAGCGCAGTCGACGACGTACGGTCGCTCCCTGCGTGCTGTCGCGACCGCCATCCCCACTGGGCGGACTCTTTTTCGATCCGACAGAGGGATAAAAAAACCTGTCCCGAAGCAAAGGTAGAAAGTAAGAAGAAGGGGGACGGGGAACCACACCCTTGTCTCGCTGATGTCCGGACTCCGGCCCCACGACGGCATGTCGGAGCGCCGCCGCGTACGTTGCTGCAATGACGGCCTTTAATCTTTAATGTCGCCCCGTTCCCGGCTACGGACGCTGTGTGCCGGTGCTGAACTGGCTGCTCCGTCTTCGCCAGCTTCCTCTTCGCGTTCTCTGGCGTTCATTCTCTCTCCAGGCGTCTCTCTCTCCAGTCCCCTTAGCGTCCGCCTTTTCTTTTTCCTGTTTTGCTGTGTGCCTGCGTGTGCACTTTTAGTACTTTTTTTTTTCATACATCTTGCTTACTTTGTGCGTCGCCTATAGTTATCTGTTAAAGGCCCGTCGCATTCCGCCCCCTCACACCCAATCTCTCTCCCTCTCCCCACCTGCTCTCGCCGAAAACTTTTCCATCTGGCGGACTTCTTTTGCGTAACTGTGCAAATCCTCCTAGTCATACTCCTGTCCCCTCCTTTACAAATCTGCTTTTTGTTTTCGTCTTTTTGTTTTTCCCGGTCTTTGGGCTGCGAGACGGAAGGAAGCGCGTACGAGAGGGAAAATGGGGAAAGCCGGAGGTGAAGTATACTTTGCATGCAGCCGTGGTCGTCCGCGTTGCCCAAGTGATCGTCGTGAGCTCGAGTTCGGGACACTACAGGCGTGTCCGTCAGATCCCGCACAACCGATTTCTTCATCAGGATGGTTAAACACTTAGTTATTTTCTATTCTATAAACTTTGGGAATATACTTAGTCTCAGCATAACCGATTCGAGGGCGGTAGGCCCACAGCCTAAAAGCAATTTGCCCTTATTTACCTGCGTTATATCTCTTCTCTTATCGGTTCACTTGTATATTTTCTTGTCACTTCAGTGTAATAATTCTTGTCTTCTGTATATTTTATGTACAAAAGTGTTATTGTGCATTCCTACTTCTTCTGCATGTAGCTATGGCTTTTCTTGTGCACTGGTAATTCTTTTTATGGAATTCCAACAAGCTGAGCATTGTGCCATTTTAAGGGTGAACTCAGCTTTAGAATGCCAGGTGCCCTGTCAGGCTTTCTTGCATTTTCCCAGGTCCCCCAGGCAGCGGGCATCATATTTCGTTTCTTTTTGCCTAAAATAAGCTTCAATTCGAAATTCAACTTCAATTTCGGAACAAGTGTGCTTCGAACCATTCGGAGCGTCGAAAGCTGGCGCTCGTGCCTGGTTTTGTTCCTCGACAAGACCGTAGTGCAACACTGCGTGCATTATCTGTAGTGTTAACACAGCCCTTATCAGTCGACGCGCTTAATTGACCCTTTTCGCGGCGCAGTTTGTTATAGAGAAATGAGATGGTGCGTTCGGCAGCGCGCCGCACGTCGCCTCCGCGACCGCGCACGAATACGAAACCATTACCGCTTCTACGTTGCTTCTGTGCGATCAGCTGTCGGAAATGTAGCTTAGTTTTCGCTAAGCACTGTGATCCAATCATGCTGCATTGAATCACGTACATTGAAGACATGTGCAGTAGTTCGCTGCCAAAATAGTGACGGGCATATTAAGGAATGGAATGAATTTGTGTGGCCAAGTTCGCGGACCGCTGCTGCAACTGTCCGTACGTGTTTCCGGCACTTCGAGATGTGAGGCTTTCCTCGAGGATACAGAAATTTGATCATCCACCAGCGTTGTATCGTTAACCTTCAAAGAAGGAGCGCCAGCCCGGAACGTCGGCAAGAGTGAGTACCGCTCGTTAAACAATGATAAAGGGAGTAGCGCCGCTTCCTGTCATAGTAGGTTTCGCGCTCAGTATCTGCACACGTCTACCCCAACTGGCGCGGAAACTTACCCCCACTCTTTCGCCAACGTTGCAAGAATAAGTGAATGGGCGCATAGTTGCATATACGCGCACTATATACGCGCGATAAGTGACGCTGCTACACCGATGTGGAGTGCCGTCAAGACGAAGTAGAAGTGGTGCGAGTACCGGAGGAGAAGAAGGAGAAGAAGAAGAAGTTCAATAAAATGGAGGAACGGCTTTATCCGTCTCCGTTGAGTTCTTTACATTTTGGCGCAGTCGCAGAGGATTAAAACTAGTGCGCGTTGAGAAGACTCGTCGAACGGGAAGATGGACACGCCGGGTAGCTACCATCCCAGGGACAAGAGCGACGCTGACTCGGGCAGGTCTTCTACATCGATCGAGCCGCTCATCGACGTCACCAGCAAGGCAAGCTCACGCGAGTGTCCCTTGACAGAGAGAGGTACGGCTGAATTTCGCAGTTTGATGCACCATGACGAGAACTACTGTCAGACACCGTCCAATGAGTCACCTTCTGGACAGAATACCATATCTATTATGATTGGCTTACTGCAGATGCAGTCAAAGCAAGTTGAGCAACAGTCTCAGCTCTTGAATATATTGAGCCAGGCGGCATTACACAGAGCCGTTCCAAAAGGTGATGCCATTAAGCCGGACCATTTTGATGGTATATCAATGGCTGCCACTACGTGGATTGGCTTTTATGAATATGCCTGCCAACAAAATCGATGGGATTCGGACGATGACAAGATAAGAAACCTCAGGCCATTTTTGTCGGGAATTGCTAAAAAGTGGTTCGACATGAGAATCTTAGACCACCTTACTGACACGTGGAGTCAATGGAAACAGAGCTTCCTGACATCGTTTGAAATTAACCGGTTAGAACGGTGGAACAATGCCATTTTGTTTAGACACAAAGTCGGAAGCCTTCAAGAATACTTTTATGAAAAGCGAAGGCTACTCCTGCTCGCTGACGCAAACCTTCCTGAGACATCAATTGTGCCACTGATTATGCTAGGCATGAACAAAGACTGTCAGAAACAGCTGCTGGCCAGATCTCCTAAGACCGTCGAGGATCTCTTGCTCGCCCTGAATAACGTTGTTGTACACTCCCTTTCGCATGCCGACCGACATGTAACTACGCGGAAGAAAGTCGAAAATGTTGGTCAAGTGGACGCCAACAGCATAGTAACCCGAGAGCAGATGAGCGCAGAAGCGAAAGAGATATCACTTGGGAGTGAAAGGGTGGAAAGTCAACTACAGTGTAGGGACAGTGCATCTGTGTCATACAACGACAGAGCTGTTGTATATTTATTGAAGACAAACATTCTTCATGCCGAAATGAAAATTAATGGCACAGGCACGCATGTGCTAGTGGACACGGGAGCGTCTGTGAGTCTCATAAATGAGGTCCTGGCAGACAAAAGGGAAATCCGACAAGATAAAGCAGTGGAGGTGCAAAGTTACGACGGCAGCAGACGAATTATGCATTACTGGACAACAGTGATTGTTAAATACCAGAATCGGACAATCGAGGTTAAGGCACTTGTAATGAATGACGTGAATTTTTCTTTCATACTGTCAAGGCCGGACATGAGGCGCCTTAAGTTAAACATATCTTGGAAAGATGAATTAACTATCGACTCAACTTTAGAAGAAAACTGCTTGGCACAAGAAACGCAGGTTAGGACGGTGAGAAACGCAGACGAGATACTGACAACGTATCCTGAGCTCATCTGCGTTGGAGCGTACCCTCCTGCTACTCCTTTCCTAGAAGTTCCATTCAAGCTGCGAGACACAAATGTAATCCGCAAGAAGCCCTATCCGCTATCTCACGAGAAGAAAGTATGGCTCAAAAATGAACTGCAACAAATGCTAGATGCTAACATCATCAGGCCCTCGACATCCCCGTTTGCATCACCTATAACAATTGTGCCTAAGGAGGACGGTACTTTCAGGTTGTGCACGGACTACCGATTGATAAACCGACAGACAGACTTGTTTCCATTTCCTATGCCACGGATCGATGACATAATTAATGAAACTGGAGGATGTGAGTGGTTTTCGCGAATCGATCTCTGCAAAGGTCATTGGCAAGTTCCTCTACAAGAAGAATACAAGAAGTTTACAGCTTTTGTTACACCTTTCGATGTGTACCAATACAACAGGCTCCCATTTGGCTGGAAGAACTCGGGCGCCTGGTTTCAAAAAATGATGAACAATGTTCTATCTGCTTGTACCGAACAATTTTGTAACGTCTACGTGGACGACATAATTGTGTACTCTAAAACAGAGGACCAGCACGCAAAGCATTTATCACAGGTTTTGGAAGCACTGAGTAAAGCCAAGTTGAAGATAAATGTCAGAAAAAGCGAGTTCTTCAAGCGGTCTGTGGTATTTCTGGGCAGAGTGTTTGACGGCCACACGAAAAGCACCAAAGCAGAGTCTGTCGAGAGGATAAAGACATTGCCTCGGCCGTACGATTTGCATTCATTGCGAGTTTTTCTAGGTCTGTCTGGACACTTTCGAGCCTTCATACCACACTATGCCACCATGACGAAGTGCTTGACATCTCTCACACAGAAAGGTGCACCGTTTGTTTGGAGTGAACATTGCGAACAAACATATCAAGCACTTGTCAACATCATATCTTCAGATCCGGTCTTGATACTTCCGGACTTCGAAAAACCTTTCGAGCTCTGCACGGACGCATCACTTTATGGAACTGGGGCTGTACTCTACCAACGGGATGACTCACAGCCACCAGCGCGCCAACTCAAGGCTGTGGGTTATTACTCATACACATTTACGAAAGCGCAAGAAAACTACCCTACTACGGAAAAAGAAGCACTTGCAGTGGTAATGGCTGTAAGGTACTTCCGAACCTATCTTGCAGGTCGACAGTTCAAGCTGTTTACTGACAACAAAGCACTTACCTATCTTCTCAATCTCTCTCAACCGAAAGGCAGAATTGCAAGGTGGATTAACGAACTGCAGCAATTCACATTTGAAGTGACCCACAGACCAGGGGACAAGCTACCAGAAGCTGATGCATTATCGAGGCTGCATATTCCATCAGCAGCAAATACGGAAAAAGTGTGCGCCATCGGCATCTGGGAGGGAACAGAGGAAATTCGACCACAGGGCGAGAAGTTTTACGTGCCAGAAACATGCCGGCCAAGAATCTTGCGACTTTACCACGACAGCGCCGAATCGGGTGGGCATGACGGATTCTCAAAGACGTTCAGAAAGATAAACCAGCGCTTTACCTGGGAAAGTATGAAAGAAGAAGTACATGAATATGTCCGAACTTGCCACCTGCGTCAAATGGCTAAAGCCAAATACAAACCTAGAGGAAACGAAATGGTCATTCCCAAGTATTCGAGCGTACCCTTTGAAGTTGTCCACCTCGACTTCGCTGAAGTCAAAAAGAAGGGGGAAGGCGTGCGGAGGACGCAGGCTTTCCTTGTCGCCATTGACGAATGTACAAGAATGGCAGCAGCTAAATGTGGAAAGGAGGATGCCAACTCTGTAATCGCCCTAATGGAACGCGTCATCTTCAAGACAACTAAAGTAATGGTCTCTGATAATGGACCTGCTTTCCGTAGCGAAAAGCTCAGAAGATGGGCCGAACAGAGAGGCATCACTCTAAGGTTTTCGACTCCGTACCATCCGGAAGGCAACGCACTCGCAGAAAGGTTAATTCGCGACCTCAAGAAGTATTTGGATTTATACCCTACCTTCCCTGGTGGATGGAAATATGCCTTGGAAGCTGGAGTGACTCACCACAATAACACCTACACGAAGGGGTTGGGCTGCAGTCCATACTTTTGTGCAAATGGAACAAGTCCTTGGCTTCCTGCAGATCATCAGTTAGGAATCGCCGGCCGCGTTATTCTTCTAGAGACCCCCAAGACAGCCGAACAGCAAATGAAATATAAATGTGGAATGAAGAGAAACTTCGACAATAGGCACTATCATAAGTTGCCTGTGGTTGAACCTGGAGGTTTTATACTCGTCAAGAAAGGACTGAGCGGCTCCAAGTGCCAATTTAGTGGTCCATACATGGTCACCAAAACGGCAAGCCAGCAAGGAATCCTCAAGTCAGTGTACTACGAGACTCCGGCGAAGACGATCGAAGTTAGCTCCGTTGGGGACATCATCCCGTACCATCCCAGGAGGGATGGAGTCAGAGGCCCCGGAGAATGTGGAGTGCCGTCAAGACGAAGTAGAAGTGGCGCGAGTACCGGAGGAGAAGAAGGAGAAGAAGAAGAAGTTCAATAAAATGGAGGAACGGCTTTATCCGTCTCCGTTGAGTTCTTTACAACCGATAGTGCATGAATGGTCGAAGCTGAATATTTCGTGATGGTCCACAAGAGTAAGCGAGTCACTAGCGATAATACGTCTTTGCTATAAGGTATTACAATGTGCAGAACAGGTATACGTTCCAAGCCTTGTGCTCAGCAAGAACAAATCTATCGGAACTGAGCACACCCACGAGCGATTAGGCAGAAAATAATCAGATAGCGACCGCACCGAACTTTACTGAGTCAGAAATGCGAGAAGAGGCTGCTTCAAATTATTTTCCAAATAAAGAACGATGATGAAAACACACTAATCCCCATTAAATTCATTAGCGCAAGGTTTGGACAGCTTGGAATACATATGTAGCCCCGCTTTTATAACAAGCACTATATACGCTGCTCGCGCTGTTTGGATGTACCTTAATCAGATCCGAAAGCGCTTTTGCATGTTCTATGAAGCATTGGACAAAGCTTGGTGTCGTCCACCCAGTCACCGTCTACGATATCTACCGAAACAGAGCTTTGTATGACGACGGCACCGTCGTCATACACATCCATTGTAAACAGGGAGGCAACGGAGGCAAGCAATGGACACGTCACCACGTGATCAAACATGGGAGCGCCCACGGGAACGCCGCGAAAAGAGTCAATAGGTGCCCG
The DNA here is from genome assembly GCF_013339745.2 of Dermacentor silvarum. Lineage (NCBI taxonomy): Eukaryota > Metazoa > Arthropoda > Arachnida > Ixodida > Ixodidae > Dermacentor > Dermacentor silvarum. Next base: position 47,206,447 of record NC_051155.1, read on the forward strand.
CGCGCCCACTATGGTGCCCTATCCTCTTGATGCGATGTTCTGAGCGTAATATTATAATTGAAAATATATTTATAAATCGTCTGTATGTATATAGTACGAGTTTCCTCATATTGAAGCATGATAAAGATTGTTTAAATACGGCGAAAAGTGTCAGTGGGCATCGGGGCCGCGGTGCTTCCGTTATAGGTGTCGGAGCCTGTGTACTAATAGGCGACCATGCATACTGATGTCCTGGACTTCCCCTGCATTCAAATGTGCTATGATACCCTAAGGGTACATGCGGGCATCCCATAGGGAGTGGTGACTAAAGGCAGAATAATTACAATACGCATTCAAGCACATCATCATCATCATCATCATCATCATCAGCCTATATTTATGTCCACTGCAGGACGAAGGCCTCTCCCTCCGATCTCCAATTACCCCTGTCTTGCGCTAGCGTATTCCAACTTGCGCCTGCGAATTTCCTAACCTCATCATCCCATCTGATTTTCTGCCGTCCTCGACTGCGCTTCCCTTCTCTTGGTATCCATTCTGTAACCCTAATGGTCCACCGGTTATCCATCCTACGCATTACATGGCCTGCCCAGCTCCATTTCTTCCGCTTAATGTCAACTAGAATATCGTCTACCCCCGTTTGTTCTCTGATTCACACCGCTCTCTTCCTGTCTCTTAACGTTACTCCTAAGATTTTTCGTTCCATTGCTCTTTGTGCGGTCCTTAACTTGTTCTCGAGCTTCTTTGTTAACCTCCAAGTTTCTGCCCCGTATGTTAGCACCGGTAGAATGCAATGATTTTACACTTTTCTTTTCAACGACAGTGGTAAGCTCCCAGTCAGGATTTGGCAATGCCTGCCGTATGCACTCCAACCCAATTTTATTCTTCTGTAAATTTCTTTCTCATGATCAGGGTCCCCTGTGAGTAATTGACCTAGATAAACATATTCCTTTACAGATTCTAGAGGCTGACGGGCGATCCTGAATTCTTGTTCCCTTGCCAGGCTATTGAACATTATCTTTGTCTTCTGCATATTCATCTTCAACCCAATTCTTGCACTTTCTCGATGAAGGTCCTCAATCATTTGTTGTAATTCCTCTCCATTGTTGCTCAATAGGACAATGTCATCTGCAAACCGAAGGTTGCTGAGATATTCGCCATCGATCCTCACTCCTAATCCTTCCCAATCTAAGAGCTTGAATACTTCTTCTAAGCATGCAGTGAATAGCATTGGAGAGATTGTGTCTCATTGCCTGACCCCTTTCTTGATAGGTATATTTCTACTTTTCTTGTGGAGAACCAAGGTAGCTGTGGAATCCTTGTAGATATTGGCCAAGATATTCACGTATGCCTCCTCCACTCCTTGATTACGCAATGCCTCTATGACTGCTGATATCTCTACTGAATCGAATGCCTTTTCATAATCTATGAAAGCCATATAGAGAGGTTGATTGTACTCCGCAGATTTCTCGATTACCTGATTGATGGCATGGATATGGTCCATCGTAGAATACCCCTTCCTGAAGCCAGCCTGTTCTCTTGGTTGACTGAAGTCAAGTGTTGTCCTGATTCTATTGGAAATTATCTTGGTGAATATTTTATGCAATACTGAAAGCAAGCTAATGGGTCTGTAATTCTTCAATTCTTTAACGTCTCCTTTCTTATGGATAAGTATAATGTTGGCGTTCTTCCAGCTCTCTGGTACACTTGAAGTTGTGAGGCATTGCGTATAAAGGGCCGCAAGCTTTTCAAGCATGATATCTCCTCCATCTTTGATTAAATCTACTGTTATTCCATCTTCTCCAGGCGCTTTTCCCCTGGTCATATCTTTCAAGGCCCTTCTAACTTCATCGCTAGTTATAGAAGGAGCTTCTGTATCCGGTTCATCACTATTTCGAATGGAAGAAGCTTGGCTGTTTTGGCTACTGTACAGGTCAGTATAGAATTCTTCTGCTGCTTTTACTATGTCATCGAAATTGCTGATGATATTACCATGCTTATCTTTCAGTGCATACATCTTGCCTTGTCCTATGCCTAGTTTTCTTCTTACTGATTTCATGCTGCGTCCATATTTTACGGCTTCCTCAATTTTTCCCACGTTATAATTTCGAATATCCCTTACTTTCTTCTTGTTGATCAGTTTTGACAGTTCAGCGAATTCTATCTGATCTCTTGAGTTGGACACTTTCATGTTTTGTCGTTTCTTTATTAGGCCCTTTGTTTCTTGGGAGAGCTTCCCTACAGGTTGCTTTGGTGCCTTACCTCCCACTTCAATTGCTGCTTCTGAGATCAGCCTAGTTACGGTTTCATTCATTAGCTCTATGTTATCTTCATCTTCCTGATCTAAAGCTGCATTTTTGTTTGCGAGCACCAGCCTGAATTGGTCTGCTTTTACCCTTACTGCCTCTAGGTTGGCCTGTTTCCTCTTGACTAATTTCACTCTCTCTCTCTCTTCAAATTGAGAGAAATCCTAGACCTCACTAACCTATGGTCACTGCACTTAACCTTACCTAACACTTCTACATATGCTTGGATCGGCAGAGAGTATGAAATCTATTTCATTCCTTGTTTCTCCATTAGGGCTTTTCCAGGTCCACTTCCTGTTGCTGCGCTTCAAGCACATAATGCATGTATCAAAAAGTGATACAGAAATTCTGAGAATTGTCTACTAACGCGTAAGCGTTCTTTGGCTCGGCAGTTACTTCGCTTTTGCTTGCTTTTTTTTTCCCTAGCGTTTGCATGTCTGCCCGTCGCTTTTCCGGTGTCAAAGAAGTTAGATCCGTGTAGTGAGCGCTCTGGAGATGAGTTGCCACGTAGCTGCGCGGCCTCTTCAAGGCGATCGTATAAACTGAGCCGGAACGCCGTCATGACCAGTTTCACGGAAACTGTCTTCCTTTTTTGTTACGACCTTGACGCGGCGACGGTGACGTCTCAAGTTTTTATTTTTAACGCCGTTCATTTATGCATTATTTAACGCCAATTATTATTATTATTATTATTATTATTATTATTATTATTATTATTATTATTATTATTATTATTACATGTACCAATCAGTTATTTTTATTTTTATACTCAGCAGCCCCACAGCAGGCTTCTCTGCACACACAATGCATGTGGGAAAGTAAGCTTTCAAGGCTACCTTACGAGAACGGAAAGGCGTACGTAATCTGTGTTGCTCGCAAGTACTACATATGGCATTATGTGACGTGCAGTTGACGCAGAACTATACATGCGATAATTTGATCGCGTGTCCTTTCTTACGTTCATACTCACTTTCAGCTTGTTCAGGCAGCGTGAAGCACAGCTTCATATCGTTGACGATAAGCTGCTGTTTAGTGGAAGATAATGCACAGTTGCTTGCCTTCTCAACACTATTTGATGCGATAGCAGTCAAGCACTCTTGCCTTTTCTTTCTGTAGTCCTCATGGTCTAGGATGCCCTTCCATTCAAAGAGGTTTTTTTTTTGTTTTTTTTTTTTGTTTTTTTACTGCGCAGTCTGCTGCCGACCACTCTTAGTACGAACACGGCGCAGCGCGACCGGACTCCGCGGAGCGCCAGCGCGCACGGCGCCTCCGCGCATCGAAACTATGTGACGCAGGTGCGCATGGGCTTGGAGGCGGGGCTTCGTGTCGTCTGGTAAAGCGCGCGAGCGAGCCGTGTTTGTGCCGTCCGTTGTCTGCTAAAGCACAGCGCGCTCGCGCACTTTAGCAGACGACACGAAGCCCCACCTCCAAGCCCCTATGCGCTTGCGCAGCTTAGCTTCGATGCGTGGCCGCGCCGTGTGCGCTGACGCTCCGCGGAGCGCGGCCACGCTGCGCCATGTTCGTACTAAGAGTGGACGACCCTGTACACTGGTTATTACGCTGTTGCACGGGGATTTTATTCTGTACTATTTTCAGGCAGGAGATAAGTGTAGTTCAGAGGTACCTGCCAGATCGTCGACATCAGTGTTTCGCTCGGCGAGGCCTATGTTAGGGATGAAGCGGCAAAATGAAAATTTACACTTTATATTCCAAATTGTAAATTTTGGCAAAGCCTTTGCGCACGTATTTTAGAAATCATTTATATAGTAGCGTGTTCTTGATGACTGCATGCAAAGGTATTTAGGTATTTAGGTATTTGCTCTATATAGCTCTGATTACATCGGCCCCGGCTATACGTGTCCTCGGTTAGTCGTCTTTTCTACTATTGTTGCTAGTCAAAAGATATTCCGCTAGAGAAATCAATAGAACCTGCGATAACGTTGCTTCTACGAGAATTGCCACAAATATTATCCTTGCGTAGGTATGCTAACCGGATGCAACATGGACGCATTTATGCCGCGAAAACCAGTCTAAGATCTCGTGTTTACATAGCCAGGCGCTCTTATATACGGCGTGAGCTCGGTGGCGATCGCCATTAGGGCTGGCGCGGGCCGTTTCCTGGGGGCGTGCCTCAATCACAGTGGCGTCGGAAATGAAACCGCGCATTGTGTGAGGTGATGGCGTCGGCGAACGTTGCTTCCGCATATGTGGGCCATTCTCGACATCTTATATGTGGCCAGCTAATGGCTATCTACAGCTATACACACCTACGTTTCCTAGCTGCTGTTGCACCGAAGGGTAAACATAGCCGCTGAAAGGGTGTTTCCGGTTCCAGTTGCTCTGAATGTCTCTTTGGAATCTTCGAAGCTGTGTGAATTTGGGCAATGCGCAGTGTTTGAAGAAAGAAAGAAAAGACGAAAGAAAGAAAGAACGAACGAAAGAAAGAAAGAAAGAAAGAAAGAAAGAAAGAAAGAAAGAAAGAAAGAAAGGAAAAGAAAAGAAACTTAAGGCATGTCGTTCTCAGTTTTTGGGCATTGTTGGGGATGCTGTTCAACATTCTTCCTTTGACCGCCATTGCGATAAGTGATGGCAGCCTGAGGGAATTGCTAGCCACGGTGACGACGGCCCAGGAACTCTGGCTGGAACTCTGGTTGGTGCATGGCATTCAAACCTAAACTCTAATAACAGCGTATTTAATAAAATCGCCAGTCTTTAAAGAAATACATTTATCTCTACTACCCGTCACGCGGAATATTGGACTATATACCACATTCAAGAACCAATTACGTCTTGCAAATGACAAAAAATAAAAAAATAAATTACCCTGACTGTTTAACTCATTTTGTGACGCCGGCATTCATACCTCTTAACATAACACGATATCAACTCCTTTTCACTTATTCGATCTTTCTCCTTATTATTTCAATATGAACCAAGAACTTAGTTCCTTTATTTTTCTTTCTTTCTTACTTGTACTAATAATGCTGTAATGTTAAGTGTATGTTAATTCTTATATTTATTTGTTGTTCCACTGAATCTTCCCTTGATTGTAAAATTAACTTTCTGTAGTCTTTTTTTTATATGAAAACATGTTTTATGATGTGTAATGATTGCTCGACTCACTGCCACCATGTAACGTGGAGGCTAAGGGCACATCAGACGGCCTCATTGCAGCTTTTATCTTGGCCTCCTCCATTGTTTTCAACTGTTTGCAATGGAAGGAAAGAAAGTAAGAATGAATGAAAGAAAGGGAACATGTGCGCCCATCGGACGTGGGGTTCTGCAGCTGACCGCAATGTCGCGGGTTTGACTCCCGGTTGTAGCGGTCGCATATCGATGGCGGCGGGATGGAAATAAACGCTCGGTTAGTCAGGCGTAGGGTGCTGGTTAAAAACAACTCCATGTTAAAAAAAAGGAAACAATAACCTGAAGCCCTCCCTCGTAGTCTTGTGAGTTGCTTTGGCAAGTCTAACCCCATAATTTGAATGAATCGATTGTTCCGCGTGTCTCCATTTCTCCCCTACGATTGACTCGACAGTTTTCTTTAGCTACTTCAGCCACTTTGTATTGTTACGATCTCGCACAATAAACACTTGCGCACGACCAGTGACCCAAGTTGTCTACGAGGTATGTGCTGACTGCTGTCTTGTCAAACAGAGACAACAGGGGCCACTGGGTCTGTGCCCGAACGGGTGGTATCCAAAACCCCACGTCTGGGACGTGTTTCCGGGACTCAATATCGCGTCCGACGCGTTCAACCAGCAAAAGCATAGCCTTTGAGATCCGCATTTTAAATCCAAAGGGCGCCACCCTATGTTGCGTAAATTTCGACACCACCTTTAGATAATTGCTGCTGGCTGCTGTCTGGCTTAGTACACAACTCATCATCATCATCATCATCATCATCATCATCATCAGCCTATTCATGTCCACTGCAGAACGAAGGCCTCTCCCTGTGATCTCCACTTACTTCTGTCTTGCGCTAGGTGATAGCGCCTGCAAATTTCCTAACTTCATCACCCCACCTAGTTTTCTGCCGTCCTCGACTGCGCTTCCCTTCTCTTGGTATCCATTCTGTGACTCTAATGGTCCACCGGTTATCCATCCTACGCATTGCATGGCCTGCCCAGCTCCATTTCTTGCGCTTAATGTCAACTAGAATATCGGCTTTCCCCGTTTGTTCTCTCATCGACACCGCTCGCTTCCTGTCTTTAAAGTTAGGCCTAACATTTTCCGCTCCATCGCTCTTTGTGCGGTCTTTAACTTGTTTTCGAGCTTCTTTGTTAACCTCCAAGTTTCTGCCCCATATGTTAGCACCGGTAGAATGCAATGATTGTACACTTTTTCTTTTAAATGACAGTGGTAAGCTCCCATTCATGATTTGGCCATGTCTGCCGTATGGACTCCAACCCAATTTTACTCTCCTGTAAATTTCTTTCTCATGGTCAGGGTCCCCTGTGGGTAATTGTCCAAGATAAACGTACTCCTTTACAGACTCTAGAGCCTGACTGGCGATCCTGAATTCTTCCCTTGCGAGGCTATTGAACATTGCTTTTGTCTTCTGCATATTAATCTTCAACCCCACTCTTGCACTTTCTCGGCTAAGGTGCTCAATCATATGCTCGTAATTCGTCCCCGTTATTACTGAATAGGACAATGTCATCTGCAAATCGGAGGTTGCTGAGGTATTCGCCATTGATCCTCACTCCTAAGCCTTGCCAGTCTAAGAGCTTGAATACTTCTAAGCATGCAGTGAATAGCATTGGGGAGATTGTCTCCTTGCCTGACCCCTTTCTTGATAGGTATCATTTATTTATTTATTTATTTATTTATTTATTTATTTATTTATTTATTTATTTATTTATTTATTTATTTATTTATTTATTTATTTATTTATTTATGATACCCTCAGGGTCAACAGACATTACAGAGGGGAGTGGTATAAATAAAGAACAATAAATATACAATAACAATAAAGAACTTTTCTTGTGGATAACCAAGGTTGCCGTGCAATTCTTGTAGATATTTGCCAAGGTATTCACGTATGCCTCCTGTACTACCTGATTACGCAATGCCTCGATGACTGCTGGTATCTCTACTGAATCAAATGCTTTTTCATAATCTATGAAAGGCATATAGAGAGGTTGGTTGTACTCCGCAGATTTGTCTATTACCTTATGACATGGATATGATCCGTCGTAGAATATCCCTTCCTGAAGCCAGGCTGTTCTCTTAGTTGGCTGAAGTTGCTCTGAAGCCTGAAGTTGGTTGGTGTTGCTCTTATTCTATTGGAAATTATCTTGGTGAATATTTTTTACAATAGCGAAAGCAAGCTAACGGGCCTATAATTTTTCAATTATTTAACGTCTGCCTTCTTATGAATGAGTATAATGTTGACGTTCTTCCAGCTTTCTGGCACATTTGAATTCGTGAGGCCTTGCGTATAAAGGGCCGCAAGCTTTTCAAGCATGATATCTCCTTCATCTTTTATTACATCGACTGTTATTCCATCTTCTCCAGCAGCCTTTCCCCTGGTCATATCTTGCAAGGCCCTTCTAACTTCACCGCTAGTTATAGAACGAGCCTCTGTATCCTGTTCACTACTTCGAATGAAAGTAGCTTGGCTGCTCTGGGTACTGTATAGGTCAGTATTGAATTCTTTCCGCTGTTTTTACTATGTCATCGAAATTGCTGATGATACTACCCTGCTTATCTTTCAGAGCATACATTTTGCCTTGTCCTATGCCAAGTTTTCTTTTCACTGATTTCATGCTGCGTCCGTATTTTACTGCTTCCTCAATCTTTTCCACGTTATAATTTCGGATATCCCTTACTTTCTTTTTATTGATCAGTTTCGACAGTTCAGCGAATTCTATCTGATCTTTCGAGTTTGACACTTTGATGTTTTGTCGTTTCTTTATTAGGTCCTTTGTCACTTGGGAGAGCTTACCTACTGGTTGCCTTGGTGTGTTACCTCCCACTTCAATTGCTGCTTCTGAGATCAGCCTATAGTTGCGATTTCATTCATTACCTCTATGTTGTCTTCATCTTCCTGTTCTAAAGCTGCATATTTGTTTGCGAGAACCAGCCTGAATTGGTCTGCTTTTACCTTTACTGCGTCTAGGTTGGCCTGCTTCTTCTTGACTAATTTTATTCTCTCTTTCTTCAAATTGGAGGGAAATCCTAGACCTTACTAACCTATGGTCACTGCACTTTACCCTCCCTAACACTTCTACATTCTGAACTATGCTGGGATCGGCAGAGAGTATGAAATCTATTTCATTCCTTGTTTCTCCATTAGGGCTTTTCCAGGTCCACTTCCTGTTGTTGCGCTTCCAGAAGAAGGTATTCATTATTCGGAGCTTATTCCTTTCCGCGAATTCTACCAACATCTCTCCTCTAGTGTTCCTAGACTAGTGTTCCTAGACACAACTATGTGCTCGAAAAGACAACTTTGGTACTGCGTATGTAATATTGTTATGTGCTCCTTGTGGGCCATCTAATCCCCCAGAATAGATGGGCAAATGGGACCATGGTTCGTACATATTTTTAAAATAATTGAAAACCCTTGAACTTGGAAAACAAAAATGATTCATGGACCCTCAATAATTCTTGAAAATGAATGCACTGCTTGAATTTCTTGCAAACGGTAGTTGAGGGTTACTTTTGGACATTCAGAGTAGCAAACTCCGCATAGGGGCTATGCAGTGGACCCCGTCGTCGGGAAAAAATCGTAGGTATTTTTAAGGCGACAGCCTTAAGTGGCTCGTTACGCGATGGCCTTGAAAGAAACGTGGTGTCTAGTCGAGTGGTACAAGAAAGTTTGCTCTCAGTCGTGCAAAGCTTAGGCACAGCGAAACTGTCCATTCTCAAGTCTTACTGGCTGCTACTGCTAGATATTAACTTGGTTGCTGCTAGTAGATTAAAGCAGACGGAACAACCATCTTTCTGACGCGCCGCACGCCCCATTGAACGTCGCGTTGTTCCATAAAAAAAAGGTCAGTTAAGTGTGCATCTCGGTCGCGCAAAGCTTAGGCACAGCGAAGCTTACTGGCGAGGTATTACTGCTAGGTATTAACTTGGTTGTTGTTAGGTCTTAACTTGGTTTAACTTAACTACGCATGTAGGAAGGTATTCTCGAGCGATCATTTTCGGAGGTACCTTCCCTTTCGCGAGATTTCGCGTGATTAGCGCTTGACGCGTCGGCGCCTACGAGCAACAAAGTTCCTGGCATGCCACAAACGCAGGCAGACTAAGCAAAGTTGGCACAGTGTCAAGAATGCTGTTGCTTGCCGACGCAGAACACGTTGGAGGCCAGCCACTCGATATCAATCGGCCAGCTTCCCTGTGTGTTGAGCTTTGCGCGGCCTCGTACAAGCTTTTCCCCCTTTCTTTTTCTCCGGGCTCAACGCGCCGCGTTGAGAAGAGAGGCGGGGGTTGGGAAGGCAGGGAGCAGGCGAGGAGGAGACAACATGGTTGCCATGGCTACGGCGCGGCAGTTTCTTAATACGAACCACAAATTACGGCTGGCTTAAACAGGTTCGCTGTTTAACAAAAATAATTGACCTTCTCCGAGCGAGCGGCTGGTGTAGAGGGGAACGAGCAGCGCGAGCACGGACAAAAACAGGTGTTACGACGCTGACGTCACGCCGCGGCGGCTTTTGTTGTGGCGACAGACGACTGCGAAGCGAGGATTATGGCGATGGAGAGCTGCTCGCGCAGGGCCTAGTGGATTGTGAACGTCGAGAAGCCACCGCGGACCCCCAATGATGGTGTGTGTGGTCGGAGGATGTCTTCCCACCGGACGACGCTGAAAATGAACTTTGACTAATAAAGAGTCAAGACGTACAACAATCTATCTTTGCGTTCGGCATGTGCTACACATGTGTGACACTTACTGGCGACGAGCATGCTGCACCTTTAGGTAGTGCATTAAGTGCTCGCATGTGTCGTTGAGGAGGTCGACCTAAAGCGCCACACGTGTACTTCACACTGCGGCTCATTGTGTCTTGCAAGAAGTCTGACCCCTCCGATCGTATATCTTAATGCATTACCAAGTGTGCAGCAGGCTTTCGCCTTCACGTGTTACAGGAGTGTAACATGCTGCCACACTTTTTCTTTTGAGAGTGTGGCTAAACAATTGCGGTGTGATGGGTTCAGAGACATTAACGACTGGTTTATTTAAATCACCGCTGCCATCGTGGGGCTAAACAAAGCCAGATTAAAAGCGACCAAGCCGTGCCACCATTTTGTTGTTTTGCTAATTGGTTCACACCGACGTCATCATGTGGCTCCATCTTAGCGCCGTAGGCTCTAAAAATGCCTGGCGTAAGGTTTCAGCAATTTGGCTTTAACACGACGAGTATCTTTGTATGGAATCGGACACTACTAACAATCTCGCCGAAAGGCGATTGTCATCATTGCAATGGGAAATTCAACTTAGCATAGTTACCTAAAGAGCTTGGAGCGTGTGGCCAAATTAGCAGCTGCTTAGCTGCAAGAAATTACAGCTAAGGATATTTCACTACTTTCCTTTCGTGTATGTGCACAAACAAGGTTTTTGTTCCCCTTCCTTGAAGTCTGACATTTGGCACCCTTGAAGTCCTTTAATAGTCCTCGAATTTTGAGTCAGATGTTATGTATGAACCCTAAATCTATAAAAGCGATGGCGCCCCGTCTGCAAGACGCCCCCTCGTCCACGGCATCCGCTTCATGGATAGCCACTGCAGCGAAATAGCAATAAGGATACTAGGAATATTAGGGGTTGCTACGGAGCTTCGGCCGGAGCGCATTATTACAAGAAGATAAAACTGCGCTGTGGTGACATTCGGCATTGTGGTTGGCAGCGAGGTTGCTACTTCGCGGGTCTGCTGATTTGCCCATAAAGTTTCGCGATTTACGGATGAAACGGGAATATGCAGTAGGTCATACAAGAAAGCTATCGCTGAGTTTGACATTAATCGTCGATGGTTTCTGCAATAATTTCTCCCCCTGTGCAGAGTAGCAGGCTAGAGCATGCTAGCTCAGGCCGACCTCTCTGCCTTCCTTCAAATAAATTATCTCTATCTATCTTCTTATTTCTTTTTTTTTCCGTGGCTGTTGTGACGAATGCCGCATCATCGCGAGAAAAAGGTGCACTCGCTCACTGTACAAAGAGTATCGCGAGATTCTTTTGAAGTGCGCTGTGTTTACTTCTTGCCATGTTTCCTTTCCCATCAATAAACGTCGCTTGCCCCTCGTCGTCGCCTGTTTGAGCTTTCCTACGTTCAGGTTTTTACCGCGCAACTCTTAATTAGCCGGGCTGGTTTCACATTGGGCTGTCTGCTGACGCCCGGAGGCTTTTGCTGTGAATAGTATCCGCCATTGCAGCCAAGCGGCATGCGTCACTGGGTGTGTGGCACTTCTTGACCAATGGCCAACCAATCCCTAAAATTAAATTCTATGGGTTTACGTGCCAAAAGCACGATAGAATTATGAGGCACGCCGTAGTGCGGAACTCCGGGTTAATTTTGACCCCTGGTGTTCTTTAACGTGCACCCCAATGCACGGTTAACGGGTGCTTTTGCATTTCGCCCCCATCGAAGCGCGTCCGCTAGCGCCCGGGTTTCGATCCCGCAACCACGGGCTTAGCAGCGCCACATCGAAGCCACTGCACCACAACGGCGGGTGGGTGGTCAATCCCTGGTATGCGCCACGGTCGCACAATTCGTGTTCGTATAGAAACTATAAATGTATTTACGCGTGGGTCGCACTTTGCTGTACTTCGCCTCACCATTTCCTCTTCGGCAAACATCGAACATCGCCTTAGACCTTCTGACGGAACGGCGCTGCTTGCGTGCACTACCTTTTCGGGCTTTCGGAACAGTTGCGTCAAGTGAAGCCTCGTAACACTTTGCGAATAACTCCGCGTTCCAGACCGAACGACTCACTACTCTCGTAGTACAAGTCCAGGCATAGAAGTTCATTAAGGCAGCCGGTATTGCGTACACACCCGTTGTACGTCTCCGCATACTCCGCGCACCTATATATATATATATATATATATATATATATATATATATATATATTCGCGTCTCTCCTGCCAGAACCGCCAGCGGCTGCTGTGCATTGTGCTGACGCTGACGCCGTGCTCTGCCGTATCGCATCCGTCGCGCAGTCTCTCCACGTCGCGGGCGTCCTGCTGGAGCCCGCGCCTTATTGGATTCATTCTCTCCCAGCTGAGCAGCAGAAGCGTCGTCGCCCTCTCCGTTTTTCCCGTTTCCACTGTGTGTCTCATTAGACGGGAGTACGTAGCTAGCGGCGCGGCTTCATTCTCGCTGCCGGGCCAGCTTGCGCCGTATACGCGGCACTGCCTATAGTAGTGTCCCCGGCAGTTGCAGAGTCAGCGAGCGGACGTGGGCGCCTTGGCAATATCCACCGTTATTGGCTCAGCCTGTGTTAAAATTGAAAGCCGGCGGCGGCAGCCCGGAAGACGCCGACCGGCGCTGAACAATGTCGATTTCACTCGCTGCAGCTAATTACCTTTGGCTTATTCACTCGGCTCTGTGCCGTCACCCTTCGGCCTCCTGTACCGCGGCCGGCGTTCTGCGTTGTTTCTTTGATTGCGATTGGCCTGCGTGGTCAGACCAGTCGGTAATTGGGTGACCACGTGTGGTATACAGTTATACATCAGAATCGCTACTGGCGTCCATGTTTAAATCTGAAAGGGTGCTTAATTTTTTTTTTTTTTTTTGATGCGATGTCAGTTCATTTACAGCCGACAAAGCTCAAATTGCATCTATGAGTAATGGGCCGATAAGTAAAAGCTTTATGTCGGTGTGTCTGCAAGAAGTGCCGTTCCTTCTATGGCAATTTTTGAAGCAATTATTTTTTTTTTACCTTTTTATGCCTTTAGTTAGTCGATTCTGCAAAGCTTCGCTTATCATGTACTCCAACTTGTGCGTGGGACCTACAGAACTTATTTTAATGTTTTTAACTGCCGACATACTTCGCCGAAATAATACCCGTTGTTTTTACATTGAGCGACGACATACGCGTAACTGGAATTTTGGCAGGCGTGTATCCCTTATAAAAGGCATTGTGAAAGGACGGTCGTGCTCGATAAGGAAGTGATCGCGTGCGCGTCGTCGAAACTGCAACAACAAATCTATCCTGGCATGAAACAAATTCTTTTAATTTTTTTTACATGCCTTTGCAAAAGCCCGTTGGGACACTTCAATCCAGCTACTAAGCCAATTGAAAATATGCACCTACATATCATATGCGACTGTGTTTCAGTAAATATGATTATACAATAATTTGCCATTGAACGTATAGTTATCGCTGCAATAAATAAATAAATTTATGTATTAATTCATTAATAATAAGTAGCTTTTCTACGATTATTCGGTTCCTACTTGCATCCATTCTTTTTCTGTTTTGTTTTGTTGTCTCCTAGCAACGCTTACCATGGTGACGCCGAATTTCTATTCACAGTTAGAGCCACGCCTTCGTGAGCATATCGACTGAGCGGATGGCTTGAACCTATCCCCTCTCGCTACCTGTCAGAGTGGTTTGAACGAGTGCGAGGTGCCGGCTCTGGTCATAGACGTCAGTTCTTGGCGGACCCATGAATTGAGCCGGCACGATAGATCTTTCTTTTCATCAAAGGCAGAGTCATTACTCACACAGGCAAACCGTGCATTTAGTCCCAAGTAGGAACACGGCACTTGTTTCCTTGCTCGCACGTTCTAGTTTGTTATTCCAGGTAGCAAGTTCATTCTCTAGAAGCTTTTGTCGCTCTTGCTCACTCATTTAACAGTGCTATAACATTGATATAAGAGTGATGCTATAATTGAGCATTACGCCCATCCGACAATTAATGCGCTCGAGGACAGGCGTGCGAACCTACCTCCATACTATACTATACTACACTATACTATACTACACTATACTATACTATACTATACTATACTATACTATACTATATTTTATACTGACTTGTGGCGTACTGCAGTCACTTCAACTGAATGCGCGCTTCGATTGATGACACTCGGAAGCAGAATTATACGCAGTGATATCTGTATAATGCGTCTCATTAGGTAGACGTCAACTGCTAAATTGTTTGTCTAAGTTCACTACCCTCAATAATATTCCGTCACCATCAGTCACTAAATCATGACTTTTTTTGTTGTTTCGCGCTTAAAAGGTAACTCGCATTTGTTTATAAGTTTACCTGCGATAGAATCTACCTCTCAGAGCGATTTGAATAAAGATATTGAAGCTGCAGGCTGCGAGCTGAAGTTGCCTCTTAAGCTACACCCGGCACTTGCCCGAAAGGGTTATTTGAAAATGCGGAAGTTGCTGCTGCGCTCCAGCGTATGGGTCATGTCCGGCCCAGACGGCGTCTACAGCCACTCGAGCGGAGAGGGCCAGATGCCTTCTTCTATCGAGAACATTTTTTCGCGGCGTCCTTGGCAGTGCGTCTCTAATGGTGATGGCGCGATGAGTGCTTTTGATCGCGCTATTCTCTCTCTCTTGACTCGGGCTCCGTACACTTAGCGGTCAGAGAACTGCATGCTCCATCTCTCAGCGCACTCCTCCAATGCCGCTACAGCAGCGAAGGTGGCAGATCCGGCCGAGGAGGTTAGCGAAGCCGGCGGGAACAACAGGAGAGCGTTCTTTATATGCTACAGACTTGTTCCGGCGCAAGGCCCAGTGTTCGCACTGCTCGTAATGGGCGAGCGATTGCAATCTACCGTCAGCCTAGCGCCCGCCCCTCCGCTGTGTCGGCGCAGGACTATTAGCTCTTTAGGCGACGAGCAGTGACGACAGCGGAAAGAGAGTTTTCGCGCAGCCTCCCCTCACATATCGCTTCGTCTATGCAGTGTCCGCATACTGCAGGTCGCCCTTCCAGCCGTCACGGGGCACAGCGGAGAGGGTCGCGCACCCTTTTTATCAGATTTTTCGCAGCTTCTCGGAGGTTGTTAACACCGCGCGGGGCGCTGTTACACAGACCCGACGCGTATTTGCCTTATCGCTCCAAGCGCGAAGTCCTTACACGCGGCTTCGGAATGCCTGCCTCTCGATCCATGCTCGCCACCCAATGCCGGCTGCGCGTGACGGAGGGCGTTTCACTGTGTTCTGATTCATTCTTCCATCTCGAGGCCCTCGACTACCGTGAAAGCCCGAGCGTTCAAAATGAACCGGGTAAAGTGGGAGGCGCAGTTTCGTAGCATATGGAAAGGTCTCGAGGAGAATGTCATGCGTGACGTCACGCATGACACTACATGTGCCAGCGGCATGATCAGGCCAGTGGCGTATCCAGGGGATGGCACACCGGTCACGCTTCCTCCCCCTTCACCCCCCCCCCCCCCCCAAATTGCGCTGTTAGTATGCCGTATTCCTCGCTCACCTCCCTCCCCCCACCCCCTCGTTCCCAGTACAGTGAGCCGCTAGGCCTCGTCCGCGCATGGCGGCGAAGACGAGCGAAGCAGGCAAGGCAAGCGACGTTCCAGCGTTTTGCGGTAGCCGCGCCAACGTTACTTTCACGCCTGCACCTTATACTAGCGTAGCGTGTTTTGTCTAAGTTTACCAGTGGTCACACCCGTTCAAGAGACACACTTGCAAACTACAGTTGTTCGTCCACCCGTTCCTATTGCGGCGATATTTTGTCGTGCCGTACTGTATTTGCCATTTCGCGACTTGTCCAAATGGCTTATATAAGCCGTCCATAAAACTCTCCACGTGTCTAAATACATTGTGGAGGCGTACAAAGTGTAGCCAAACGAAGTAGCACCATCGTATAGCGAATGTTTTCCCGGTCATCCTTCTCTTAGATACCGGTCATTTTCAACGAGTTTTCGCGTGAAGTAGATCACGCACTGAGGTCTCGGCCTATAACACCAGTTATTTAGCGAACATTATAGTGAGAATGGCAATTTAGGCGTTACTCCGTGGGGTTCAGTTATTTACCGTCATGGAACTCGTGAAACATGCGTCTGCTGCGAGACGCCACTCGAAGGTCGACTCGCTTCGCAAATATTGTACAAGTATTAAGTCCAGAACTACTTATGCGCTCTAGTGTGAAAACCCTTGAATTGAGGTTTCGCTTCCTCCGGACAGTGTTTTCTTCCACCATTTCGTTTCCCATTTCTTTTGAATGGGAACGACTGGAAACACATTTGACACGCCATTATAAACAATAACGCTTCAGTAAACCCCGTGCGTTCCTTATTGTCAGTGGATATTTGTGGGTTTCTTAACACGTCGCATTCAAAAAACTGCTGGTTTTCCTTTAATCTTTTCCGGAAGATTTGTTAAGAATGGCCATCTGCTCGAGATTTGCTGTTGTGTAAGCTCTAAGGCCCGAAAAAAGCGTGCTGTATTTATGGCTTCCATTCTTATTTTCAAGCTGTGCAATATCGTGCTTGACTGTGCGTTGTCACGCGAAGTTTATATATGGAGCCACAGGCGTACTCAAATTACAACATTGTATAGCTTTCCGCATGCCGTCCAAGTTTCGTTCATTTCGCAATATCGTCTTTGTTCCGTCCCCTCGTGAAGGTTCTTATTGCAAAGGTGTAGTTCAGTCAGTCGTTTCTACTATGGCCGTGCGTCAACTGTAAAATACGCCCGGCAGTATTTGATAGATGAAGAGAGATTAATTGTGAATCACGCAAATAATTAGAATGTTGAATCATATCTCGCTTTAGCGCGTCAAATGCCGGTATTGCCACCCTGACGGCACCAATGTGCCGAATACCGACGCAATTAGGCAGTGTTGTTGCGTTTGATTAATAGTACGCAGATAAGTAAGTGGAAACGACCATGAACTGGAGCTGCTCATTCATTCCACATATGGTCACAGAAGCTTAAAGCGTCTATTATTTTGTTTGTTTTCTTTGTCTTCTCAATCGGAGGCAGTCTAACTCGTGCAACCGCATTTATTTACACCTCACGAGAAGGACCCTGACGTTTGTACCGCCGCACGCTGCGCGCGATTTTACGCGCAGGCTTTTAATTACCGCTTTTAAACGCAAGCGAGACACCGCGACGTACAGTTCTCCCCGAGTAAAGAAATAAATGTATGCGCTCAAAAGCCATCCAATCCACTGAACGATAAGGTCGTGCCAGCAGTGAATGGTTTCCTACAGCTCATAACGTCTGAAGCCGCAATCTTTACGGCGCGTTGTCTGACGAATCGGATGGATTTGACGCACATGTGCTGCTAACTTAAAAGCAGACTAAACTGAAAGATAACTCGGGGTCTATGCGTGAATTACCTTTTTACAATACAATATAAAGAAAAACAAACTTGTCTTGCGCCTGCACATTTCCCAAGTTCATCAGCCCACCTAGTTTCCTGCCGTCCTCGACTGTACTTCCCTTCTCTTGATAGCCATTCTGTAACTCTGATGGTAATGGTAATGGTAGAGCCAATGGTAACATAGAAGCTCGAGAACAAGTTACGGATCGCACAAACAGCGATGAAACGCAAAATGTTAGGCCTAACATTTAGAGACAGGAAGAGAGCGGTGTGGATCAAAGAACAAACAGGGATAGCCGATATCCTAGTTGACATTAAGCGGAAGAAATGGAGCTGGGCAGGCCATGTAAAGCGTAGGATGGATAACCGATGGACCATTAGAGTTACCGAAGGGATACCAAGAGAATTAGGGAAGCGCAGTCCAGGTGGGGTGATGAACTTAGGAAATTTGCAGGTGCAAGTTGGAATCAGCTAGCGCAAAACAGGGGTAATTGGAGATCACAGGGAGAGGCCTTCGTCCTGCAGTGGACATAAATATAGGCTGATGATAATGATGATAAAGAAAAGAAATGAAAAGAGAAATAAAAAGAAATACACTCTTACCGACCGTGGCAGAGGTCCCCATAGAAAAGAAGCAATGTCAAACCAAAAATCGGGTGACTCGGCCTTTTAAACATCACGCACCAGATCTCCGTGACGTCACAGATCGTGTGTACACGGATCTAGTTAATTGCTCATCGGCGAAGACCTACTACACCTGGCGACAACTTTCTGTGGCAGCACAGCCAAAGTTAGTGAGCCATAGCACACACCTTTTCTTTTTTCTTTCTTTTCTTTTTCTTTTTTCTTTTTTTTTTTTTTTACTGCGCCTCTGCATGTAGTCCGCGAATGCAAGCAACTGGAAGCTACGTGGCGTAAAACAAATCGTCCAAATTATCATTGCTAATCATTTTTGCTCGAGGTTTATTTCTGGACAAATAAGAAGCTGCCTTTGGAAAACGATTCAGTTTTCCTTAATGCTGTCTGAGTGGGGTATACATGTAGAGTAAAAGGGTTAACGTGTGGGAAAGCGGTGTTTTTATACCACGCGCTTCTTTGGTTTGCAACGTTTTGCGACTCGATAACGAGATTTTTGCTCCTTGTCAAGTTAAGATTTCTAGTGTGTGACAAAATTCTTGAGTGTCGGAAAAGTAGTTGCAGTTCTGTGGCGGGGAATAATTTTTATGCCTAATATAAGCATTTAAGTGAGAATTAAAAATATTCAGAACCCGTTTTGCGACTGCCCTCATCTGAACATACTCAGCTGGCTCATCCGCTGCGGTGGATGTCATCGCCCTTTCCCACTAGGCTGGTGCGTCGTTCATGTTCACGGGGAGCATTTCAGATAGCGGATGTAATTAGAGGTTAATGCCAGAAATAGGTTCCCTCGACTAGTTTTAAGAAACTTGTACGCGCTTTCGCGTGCTTGCTACATCATCGAACCGTAGTAGGAATACGGCCACAGCAGCCCTGAAAATTCACGCTCAACTCATTTCATGGCTAAAAAGAGGCAAAAAAGACACAATCTGAGTCACTGTTTCTTACTACAACAAAAGAATGAGTTCAGAATTCTATATGAGTGTGATATTGATTTTATTATTAGAACGAGACACATCATTTGGATGACCATACATGGGTCTTAATATAGGCTCGAATTTCTCATCTAAATCAAAATAATGCGACATCTTTTGCAGTGCTAGATTTACCAGTTCTGGATGGATATTCTATAAATTTTTCCGAAAGATCGGCGATGTTTATTTTTTTAAACATCTCTGAAATATTTCAATTTTCGCAATTCTCGCAATTTCGGCTTTCTTGGGATCTTATAGCGAAATAAATACGTGGTGTACTTGCATACTTCTTTTTTAGTTGGCGAGAAACCTTTTAAAGATTTGTCAGAAATGTTTTTCAGCTTCATCGTCTTAGCTAAAATGCCCCCCCCCCCCCCCCCCCCAAAAAAAAAAAAAAAAAGCCCTGATTTCGGGGTCAGTCAGAGGGAGTTGCTCGAAAACTAAAGTTCGGCAATTTTTCAAAACCATATAATGGGTGACATAAACTTACCTTCCCGTGGGCCAATAGTATTAGGGCTGCAAATTTACCGGAAAAAATTTGGCGGGGCGCAATGCGTTATTTTAAGGGTGATAGGCCTTAGAATTTGTAAAATCTGCATGCCGTGTAATCGTCCCTTTCCACCTTTAGTGAAATAAGATGTTTTTTCATGAAATCTCTGGCTAGCTTCCGCAGCATGAAGGTTTATTCCTTTCTACAACGAGATTTACCGGCCTCATGTAAAAGTTTCGCTGAAAACTATATAGAGTCGGGATCCTCCTAGCCGTCTGTCCATATCTAAACACACCTACAAGAGCAGAAGCTCTCCACATGCGAGTCTGCCACAGAAAGTTGTCATTGGGTATACACTCTAATTTAAGGGCGAAAACTGAGCTCATTTAGTTTATTCATTCATTCAAACATGCAAATGGGTTATACAGGGTGGTTGTGTGAAAGGGGGTGCGGTTGGGGGCAGTAAGCCAGCTAAATGCCTGACAATGTGTAAAAACCCGCCATAACCACCAAACTTCACAACCCTCGGGACATTGGGCTGCTACATTTTCCGAACAGTATGGTAATGAACGAATCGTTCACACATATAACTTCACGCGTATAAATAGTTAAAGAAAAAGATGAGGAAAACAAAGCCCACATTAGACAGAATATTGACAAACTATGCATAGAAATAAAACTACAAGACGTTGATCGCAGCAGTAAGATCATAAGCACTTCAAATGAACGAATGAGAAAGCATACTTTCCGATTACTAACATTGCAACACGCGTACGTGCCATCCCACATCGCAACAATGCAAGCAACGCCATTCTGGAAAGGCAACGGAAATTGAAGCTTCGGGAATTGTACTGGCTGAGAACGGTCCAAATAGAAAAATAAAAGGCATTGATATCTGTGTCGTCACATTGGCGTACCGGAGCTTAGGCCTTCGTGTTCTAATAATCAAACTCTTGACGTTAAAATGAACAGAATGGAGTTTAGAAGAGTATCCGCTGTCAGTCAAAACTGACTTGGTGCTTAGCTTTAGTGTTCATTTAATGCGCTGAACGCACGTGCGTGTAAGCGGTCCAACTCGGCTCAAGACTTACCCCCGTATTGAGAAATGCATCTTAACTTGAAGCCCACGCTTGGCTAGATTTAAATAGTACCTGGCGTGAACGTGTCCAACAAGAAGCTGATTTCGGTTCCTTCGGCACGTTCCCGACTGGGGCCATTTAGATCAAATCAAGCACGGGCTTCGAGTTAAGACGCATTTCTCAACACGGGGATTAGTCGTGCGAACGAGATATCGAACAGACTCCAAACAGTGCATCCATCAAGTTCTCAGCTGGTTACACCAACTGGTGCCATCCTTCTTCCCGACGCATCGTTCGACAATCGTTTCGACGCAGAAGTGATTCCCGCTTAACGCGTATTTACGGAGGCGCGTACGAAGAGATGGAGTTGCCCCGGGCGCGTGCAGAGGTGTGAAGAGAGACGGCCGGGCCCGGCTTCGGCGCCATCCCATTTTTCAAGCCCTCTCGCTGCGGTCGTCTCCGGTATCGCTGGGCGGGTTCAGAGCTCACCGCAGCCTTTCTGCCAGATCGCTCTTTATTCCTTGCGCCAGCAAGGTGCGCATCCCCCCCCCCCCCCCCCCCCTTCTCTTCTCCGCGGATATCGCTTTGGGGTGGAGGAAATAAACAAAATAAACGAACGCCCTGTGGGTCGTCGTTTGCGTTGCGCGTGCGTGCGCCCGCCATTAAAGACGCCGGCCGGCGAGCGCCACACCCTCCGGCGTGACCGGACGGCACCGCGACGCTTCCTACTACGAAGGCAGCGAGGGCTTGCGTGCGTACGCGAGCGCGCTGTGTGTGTTTTGTATGCGTGTGTGTGCGTGTTTACACCTTGATGAGAACGAGCCGATCGAACGATCGCGCCGCCAACGCCGTTTGTTCCGGGAACGCTGTCTGCTCCAGGTCGGTCGTCTCTCTCGTAGCGGACTGACGAATTCGACCGCTTTTGGTGATCTCGCTTCTGGCACCGCCTTCACTGACGGTGGTCTTGCATTTCTCGTTCTCCGCGCGCAAACCGAGCGGATTATTGCGTGGCTGAATGATGCAATTCGGGCGGTGAAAGTTACGCACCAAATGCAACTTACTTGGTAGGTCGGAGAGTCGGCATGTTAGATGAACGACTTTTCGCTTACTCGCTCACTCGGCATTGAGGAATGGAATAAAATTCGTCGACTACAATCGTCGAGCACTTGCTATGGCCCGGTCCGCACCACGATGTCCAGTGCCTCCATTTGTGGGTTGCGCCCTTACATGTTTACATGAGCGGCATGGTGGTTGCCTATGTATAAATCCGGTTCCTTTACTGAACATTGTTACCAACTTTTGGTGCCTTGCGTTTGCGCATGTCCGGCGCCACGGCTGTCTGCTTATCTTCAGCCTTACTTTCTGCTGAGATATCTTTTGCGTGTTGCGTTGGCGTGTTTGTGTACATTCTGCACGCGTGGCATATTTTTTTTTCTTCAAGATTCTTTTTTTGTTGTTGTTGTTTATTGCATTTGGCAGCGTAGCATTTGGGCGTATTTTTACTGCTGTGAAGTAGCCGTCTCTTACGTAGTTCGTTCTCATACATAGACAAAACAACATAGGATTCAACACGTGCCCAATACATAAAAGTATGCTCCTCCGCGCCCCCATAAACTTGGCAACGCTACTGTCCAGACTAGCACTCACAGCCGGCATTCCTGATCTAGAACTCCTATCTACTACAGCCATTCTCCTGCTATATATCAGAGCTTCAGTGAAGTAGGTGAAGGAAGTAGCCGTTTTTTGGTGTCAGCAGCGCGTTATTTCTTGCTGTAGGCAAACAAACGTTTTGCGGAAGTTCCAGTGTCACTCCGTTAAAGCCACACCAATTATCGTACACTCTTTGTCATCGTATGTCGTTCTATCGCCCACCCTTACTTCAGCAGAATTCTGCTGCGGGTGAAACGCCGCCTGCCGCCACCAGTACTGCCAACCTCCGGTGGCTTGTGTCGTGTTAGTTGAGCGGTGGGTCTAGCGACACCATACGAAATGCTTAATTTGTGCACGAGATCCGTTGTGTGCTTATCTAACAATATAGCGCGCCTTCTGTCGTGCCTGCGCACCGATCTCAAGATAAGATAATAGGCTGCATCGAGACCGTGAAGAACGCAATTTAAAGAAAAAACAAGAATAAAAGGATAGAAAGAAAGAAAACATATTTGAGCGCACTTTCAATGAAATGTTAGTTCTCTTATGAATCAACATCATGACAGCTCATTCGTATTAGTGTAAACTTCCTTCAATCGTCAAGAGAGAGTAAACATTTTATTACACAAAGAAAAGGTGGTAAGAGTGTGGGAGGGACCATTAGTCGGGCCTGGGTTCAATCGTCAAGCCAACTTCTCTGTACGCCGTCGCGCAGAAAAAAAAAAAAAACACCGCATATCCACGGGGTGAATGATGATGAGTGGGCGAAGCTCCGGAGGGAATCATCGGTAAACCGTGAATCTTCCGTGTAATTCGCCCAGTCTCGCCGCACTAAATCGAACGATTGACTTCCACCAATGACACGCGCCATATGTGACGTCATTCCTATTTTATAACAGCGCCCTTCATTATAATTGCACCATCTCCCGCTTAAGGGGACGCTAGCACAAACGCGTTAGAAACGTGCAGTACTCTAAGGGGAAGAGGCCACAGCGTCTTACGCAGCCGTTTACACATGCCGGAACGTGCACCGCGTTTGCCGACGCCATCAGCGTTTATGAATACGGGGGTAAGGCGGAGGCCCACAGCGTCTTACACCAGCTTCTTGCACGGGCCGTAACGCGCTAGCACAAACGCGTTAGAAACGCGCAGTCTTTCGTTAATGTTGGGTATTTATTGCCATCGGGCTGCGTCTATCCATGTGCGCTTCGTGGCGTAGTTTCTGTGTGAATTTAATAAAGGCAATAAAGAAAGAAAAGCGCTTCGTGGCGTAGTGGATAGCGCCACGCGTTCAGAAGCGAGGGGTCCCTGGTTCGATTCCGCTACGGCCGCAACTCTCGGAATTTTTTTAACACGAAAGTGTTTTATGCCGGGGTCCACCAAGACTTCACTGACGTATTTCCGTCACGGAAATACGTCATAGAACATAATACAAAGAAAGAAACCAGAAGAAAAAGTTCCACAAACATGCAAAATTTCGAAATCGAACCCACGACCTCTCGGTACGCGACGATAGATCGCCGAGCGTTTAACCCATTGCGCCACAAACGCATTTGCAGAGAGCTACACAGACGCGCCTTATATATCTAACACTCCTCCGTGTACCCGCGCTCTTGCTCGGGGTGGTGCCGCCGCCTACGAGCAGAAAAGAGAAGTACTGCATTATGACACTAACGCGCACCGACAGTGAACGCTTCGGTGGTCTCAGCACTACGACGCCTCGATGCCAGCATTCGAAGGGACGCTGGCATCAAGAAGCACTACCAACGCCACCTAGGTGGCGTTGGTAGTGGCGTTCACCGTACTCAGCACAGCGGAGCGTGGCCTCCGCAATTAGCTCTGAAAATGTTTCTGAAGTTGATCGCGGAGACTGCAATTACGACGCGCTGTACGCGCTGATTTGACTCGGTGACGATTCAGTTACGTGCTTTGTCTTGCGCGTTGTATTAGTGTGTCAGTTACGTGCTTCGTCTTTCGCGTTGTGCTAGCGTGTGCAGCGTAGTGCAGCTTCCATGTGCACGACGGTTGCTCATGGTCATCGACGTTGGTAGTCGTGATGGAGGAGACGTGCCACCAGGCGTCAGCGTGGGTGCATCAACGCCTAAGGGCGCTTTAGCCACAAAACACCAATAGACATTATATATCAATGTGCAATAAACATTACACTACTTCTGTGAAGACACGTTTCACTTTCGTGTTCTATACCGATTCCTATATAAGAGGGATCAACCACATTTTTTCTCATAAAAGTAGACGTGGCTACCTACTACGACGACTACTACTACAGAGGAGGGACAGACCCACACCCTAAGGAGCTTCGCCCCTAAAAATAAAATGTAGATCCAAGCCACAGCTTGGAGCCTATGTGAAGCGGGTAATGAAATGCTATAAATTGGCCATTTTCGTTTTTGCGTCTTGAGCGTAAAGGAAACTGATGCGCACGCGCCCATGCTACGCAGTGTGACGCACGCGGCGGTCGTCTCAAAAAGCCAGCTGGCGTTGGCAAGGTGCAATTATGCGTGCGATTCGGGCCTAATGTGTTAGTCATCCCCAATCTGGAGGGGGCGAATGCGAAATGAAATAATTTGCGGTTGTTGCTGATTAATTTGAAGAAGAATTTCATTATGGTCAGTAAACGCATTGACTATTAAAGTTGGCTCAGTAACTATGCTGCCTCCACACTGTACTTGGAGCACTTGCTAGGATAGAGCGTGCCGGTGCTCATCAGCTAGTGAGCGGTGACAAAGCTGCTCATCGATAAACCAGCGGGCACCAGCATACTAAAGAGCCTCTGTTCCTGGTTAAAGAACCCCAGGTGGTCAAAATTAATCCGCAGCCCTCCACTACGGCGTGCCTCGTAATCAGAACTGGTTTTGGCACGTAAAATCCTAGAAAGAAGAAGAAGTATTTTTCCGTGTCCGTTGTCTGTAGCTGTGCCTTAATATTGTGAATTTCTTTGATATATTGACCAGGATACTGACATTCCAGTTTATGTAGCTGAGGAAGAGCTTTTTTCAATGCTCTATGGCTGACAGATAGGGAGATTAGAATTGAAGAAGTAACTCGGTCTGTTGCCAAAGGGTGCGACCCCTAGATCTGGGCACCTATACAGCTGAATTTTATAAGACATTATCTTCTTTCTTATCTCCTTTCTTGCTCCGTGTCTATCGTGAAGCTTACAATCTGGGTTACCTGCCTGCAGCACTCCACGAGGAGCGTACAGTTTTGATTACAAAAGGCAACGATGAAGCCAAGCTCCAGAAAGTGGAAGGACACTGTCCGATATTTTTGTGCAATGTAGACTATAAAATATTAGCAAATATATTAGCTTGTCGGCTACAGGATGTGATTCGTGCTGTAGTCGCCGATCACCAGACGTCTGGCGTTAGAGGCCGGTCGATTCATACGAATTTCGACGTTGCGCGTAATGTGTTCGAACGTGTTTCAGATGGCGTCGGACAAATTGCCATGGTTCAGCTTGATCTAGCCGAAGCCTTCGATAGGGTTGGCCATCAGTTACTATTTTGTCTGCTAGACCATATCAATCTTGGATCGAGGTTGATCAATGGAGTTCGCATTTGATACGCTCGTGGCTCAACTATATTTTTAGTTAATGGTTCGTTCTAATGTCATCCGTCCGCCAAGCGTTTCCGCTGTGTGCGCTTCTGTTCTGTTTGTGTTTAGAACCTATTTGTATGGTACGTCCTTAAGGAGCCGAAATTTCAAGGGTTTACTTTGTTTTTGTATGAACTCCGTGTTCTAGCATATGTTGTTGATGTGTCCTTCTTTGTAGCTATAAGAAGAGCATTGAAATAGCCCATTCTATTACGCGAAATGTTTGCATGGCTTCTGGCGCTAATGTCAGTTATGAAAAAAGCTCCGGTTTCTGTTTTGAGATCTGGGGCACTACCCCTTCCGTATATGCTAGAGTCGTCTACCCCTTTTCCTCTTTATGATCCCCCTTTCCATTACCCCCATGTGGGGTAGCAAACCGGACGCTTGTCTGGTTGACCTCCCTGTGTTTGCTCTCTCGGTGGAAAGGTGATTTACGGTACATCGATGTAACCATCACTGCGCGGCAGAGGTTCTTGATGTACAGTGAAATGCAAACTCTTGGAAAATACGGAATCTTTCTATTTTTAGTTCAGCTGAAGCCTGCAATACGTTTCGAGTAGCCCGGCTTATGTAGCAACGACAATGTCTGCACTGCTCAAGGCTGAAGAAGCAGGCTCTACACCTTGTTTTCGCCGCGTTCATTTGGAGCTCTCCTTGAGAAGCAACTGGACGGGACAACCTATTTCTCCCTCTTGGACGAAGCTTGGTCCACGTTTATGGTCAGGCAACTGGGCTTCCGCTTATGTTTCCTTCGTAATGCTGAGGCTCCGTTCTTGTGAGAGAGGTTGTAGCTTCGACTCCAAATTTCAAGTTCCAAGTTTACTTGAGTTGAGCAAAACATGATTATAAGTATAGAATATTCACAAGAGGGTCACAATATCAGGCGACCGTACCGGGACGCTTTATGCATGATTGATAGACGCAAATTACAAACTAGCAGAAAAATCAAAAATCAGTATCTTCTGTCTAATATCTTGCCCTACCTGGTTGTGACATCGATTTTTGCGCACGCGCGAAATACCCCTTGGAGTTTTCTTAAAAAGGTTGTTGAGACTCTTTTTAAAAGGTCGTTTTAACATGAAGTGCATTTTTAATGTTTCTCAAAGAGCACTATCTGCCGCTTTAGCAGATGCGCGGTTTCCTGCACCTCTTTATCGCTTCCCCTATTCGATTTGGCTACCGAGATGTGTTCAGACTCGTCCGTCGAATGTACTTGCCACCAGGCGTCAAATCGTTTCGCTTCAAACCGTACCCAGCAACGCTCCCTGTTAGGACATGGTTGCAGGCGAGAGGTTGCTATGTCCCATGGTCCATGTTCCCATGGCAAGCAAGGAGTCCATCGAACATTGTTTCATAGATTGCAAGGAAGCTACCTTTTTCTGGGACGTCCTTCAGAGATTAGAACGACAGAAAGCTGAGCTAGTTGGTAAGGATTCATAAGGTAAAAAAATTTCACAGCGTATCCACGAGGTGAATGATGATGAGTGGGCGAAGCTCCGGAGGCGCCTTCGGGCAGAGCTCGCTTGAGGCGCTTGGCAGCAGCTTCCCGCGCTCGCGAAGCCTCGGGATCCGCCCGCCTGTACGCGCGTTTCCTCGCCGCTTCTCGGGCTCTCACAGTCCGTGCTCCCTCAAGGGCTGCAGAAGATAGCGCCAACCTTTCCCTTTCCCAACGAACCACTTAGTAGTAGCCCCTAAAAGGTTAGGCGTGCAGACACGGACACAAGAGAAGTTGACAATGCGGCGTTCGTGTGGTCCACTTCTCATCTCTTGTGTCTGCAGGCCTTACCTTTTTGCAGTATGAATCCTTCAAATAACCCTGAAAAAAAATTGGGAGGACGCTTAAGCTTCGCTTTTAAGAGTGGAACGCGATAGAATTCAAAGATCCCTGACTGCTTCTCAGGCTTCCCGACAACTGCAGCTTGAGCAACCGTAATGGTTACCGGGAAACACTGGCGGCGAACGCTATGCACGAAGGCGTGCTTTCTGGTAGAAACACGGCCTCTTGCGGGGGGCGATCCTGGAGATATTGCACAGCCGCACCAAAAAAATTGCATAATTTCTAGGTTTCCATTTTTGTTTCGTACTTTTATTATTTCAGTCTGAGATTTAACATAAAAGGCATGCGCTGTGGGTGTTTTGTTTCATGACATTTGTTTGTGGATTGTCATTCTCAAAATAGCGAGGAATAGCTTTGCCAAGAATGCAAGACAAGGTATGGGCAACATTAATGATAGTGTGATATGACGATTTATTAGACGTCTCACGCAATCGAGGCAGTCCACGAACGCTGATGGTGCGCACAGCGACAGACGCAAGAGCACTTCTTCCTCTTCTTCACTACAATGGCCCCCGGGAGAGAAGATGAGCCATCCTGGCGACCTACGGCGTAGGTAGGATCAGGGGGTCATAGTATGGCTTAAGTCGGCTGACATGAACCGTGTCACGTCCGCGATGTCTAAGGTCGTGTGATGGCGTCACAGGCTCGACAACGTAGTTGACAGCCGAGGTACGGTCGATGACACGGTAGGGACCATCATAGCGTGCAAGAAGTTTGGTTGAAAGGCCAGGGCTGTGAGGTGGGATCCACAACCAAACAAGGGAACCAGGCGGAAAATGTGGTGTAGGCACGTTACTGTCATGCCGCAGCTTTTGGCGACCTTGGGCGGCGGTCGTAAGGGTACGGGCGAGCTGCCTACAGTCCTCGGCGTATTTGGCGGCTTCAGACACTGGCGTGCATTCAGAAGCGTCGGGTCGGTATGGGAGCAGGGTGTCCATTGTACACGAGGGCTCGCGGCCATATAACAGAAAGAATGGCGAAAAGCCAGTGGTAGCCTGTGTGGCGGTATTATAGGCATACGTGACGAACGGCAAAACAGTGTCCCAGTTACTGTGGTCCGAGGCAACGTACATAGTCAACATGTCACCGAGTGTGCGGTTGAACCTCTCTGTCAAGCCGTTCGTTTGCGGGTGGTAGGCGGTAGACTTGCGGTGAACGATGCTGCATGCAGCGAGAAGGGCTTGTATTACTTCGGACAGGAACACACGCCCCCGGTCGCTGAGCAGTTCGCGTGGTGCTCCATGTCGAAGAACGAAGTTCCGCAAGATGAAGAAGGCAACGTCACGCGCAGAAGCCGCCGGAAGTGCGGCAGTCTCGGCGTAGCGCGTCAAGTGGTCGACGCCTACAATTATCCATCGGTTACCCGAGGAACTGTAGGGAAGTGGCCCGTATAGGTCTATGCCGACGCGATCAAATGGCCGGGCCGGGCAGGGGAGCGGCTGTAACTCGCCAGGAGGGCGCTGTTGAATTTTACGCCTTTGGCACGCCGTGCAAGCGCGTACGTACTGGCGCACGAAGTGATACATGCCGTGCCAGTAGAAACGCTGCCTCAGCCGAGTGTACGTTTTCAGAACGCCGGCGTGACCATTATGAGGAGCGTCATGGAAATAAGCGCATATGTCAGTACGCATGTGTCGTGGTATCACAAGCAGCCATTTGCGACCATCAGGCAAATAATTTCTGCGGTAAAGGACGTTGTCGTGGACAGCAAAGTGAGCGGCTTGACGACGAAGTGTTCGAGAAGAGGGTGTGACGGATGGATCGTGGAGGAAATTCAGCATAGTTGAAAGCAGGGGATCCTTACGCTGCTCGGCCGGCATATCAGCGACGTTGATCGTCGACATGGATGCGAAGGGCGTTGACACTGAAGCCACATCGGAAGGTAGCGGTGATCGGGAAAGCGCATCGGCGTCGGAGTGCTTTCGGCCCGATCGGTAGACAACGCGGATGTTATGTTCTTGTAAGCGAAGTGCCCAGCGGCCGAGGCGACCTGACGGATCTTTCAACGAGGACAGCCAGCAAAGGGCGTGGTGGTCGGTAACAATGTCAAAAGGGCGACCATATAGGTACGGACGAAATTTGACGAGAGCCCAAATAATGGCCAAGCACTCTTTCTCTGTGACAGAGTAGTTGGCTTCTGCCTTCTTTAAAGTGCGACTCGCATATGCGATGACGTACTCGTCGTAGCCGTCTTTCCGTTGCGCTAGGACTGCACCAAGTCCGATGCCACTGGCGTCCGTGTGTAGCTCTGTGGGCGCTGTCGGATCGTAGTGTCGAAGAATCGGCGGCGAAGTAAGTAGACGACGTAGTTGCTTGAAGGCGTCGTCACACGAAGTTGACCACGCGGAGATGCCGCTGCTAGCCGTAAGCAAATTGGTCAGTGGTGCGATAATAGTGGCAAAATTGCGCACAAAACGCCGAAAGTAAGAGCAGAGCCCTATAAAGCTGCGGAGTGCCTTAAGAGTGGTGGGCATCGGAAACTCTGCGACCGCGCGAAGCTTGGCTGGGTCAGGAAGTACACCATCCTTCGAAACAACGTGTCCCAATATTGTTAACTTGCGGGCAGCAAAACGGCACTTTTTGATGTTGAATTGGAGGCCGGCAGAGGTGATACACGTCAGGATCTCACGCAAGCGAACGAGGTGCGTCGGGAAATCGGGCGAAAACACGACAATATCATCAAGATAGCATAGACATGTTTTCCACTTGTAGTTACGAAGGATAGTGTCCATCATACGCTCGAAAGTAGCGGGCGCGTTGCAGAGCCCGAATGGCATTACGGTAAATTCATACAAGCCGTCGGGCGTGACGAAAGCGGTCTTCTCACAGTCGTCTTCAGCCATCGGCACCTGCCAATAGCCGGAGCGAAGATCCAAAGATGAGAAGTACTCCGCGCCCTGTAGGGAGTCGAGTGCGTCATCTATCCGAGGCAGCGGATACACATCTTTACGAGTTATCTTATTGAGCCGACGGTAATCCACACAGAAGCGTATTGAGCCGTCCTTCTTGCGTACTAATACTACAGGAGACGCCCAAGGACTCTGGGAAGGCCGAATGACGCCACGATGCAGCATATCGTCGACTTGCTCGGTAATGATTTGTCGCTCGGCTGCCGACACGCGGTGTGGCCGCTGGCGTAATGGTGGATGGGAACCAGTGTGGATGCTGTGAGTGACGGTCGCCGTACGTCCCAGGGATGGTTGGTCGCAATCAAACGACGAGCGAAAATTCTGAAGAAGCGCGAGGACTTGCTGGCGGTACGCAGGTGGGAGATCGGCGTCCAAGGCAGATTCGAGAACGTCTGACGACGACGACAATGATGATGATGATGCGCACAGCAATGGAGAAGTGAGGGCATCGAGCTCATAACAGGCCATGTCGTCGGAAGTATCGAGAATGTGAAGCGGGTCAAGGGGCTGAACACGACCAAGGGATTCTCCACGCAGTAAGGTCACAGGGGATTGAAGCGGGTTACACACAAGCATAGTGGATAATCCAGATACAGTGTTGAGGACGGCAAATGGTAGAGGGAGAGCCTTGCGACGTAGAAAAATAGGCGATGGTGTAAAAAGCACCGTAGCGTCTGGCGCGGCGGAACAAGATACGGGCACAAGAACCGACATTTCGGGTGGTATGTTCGTATCGGAGACAACTGTGAGCTTGGCGGCTTTACTTTCAGAAGGGTCAGGCAGCGAGGCTTCGGAAAGCGGGAAAAGCGCCACTTCGGCCCGAGCACAGTCGATGATGGCACGATGGTGAGACAAGAAGTCCCAGCCAAGAATGATGTCATGTGAACATGAAGGAAGCACGAAAAATTCAACAACATAAACAACGTCGGCAATGATCACTCTTGCGGTACATTGAGCGAGCGGTGCTATATGCTGCGCACTCGCGGTACGCAGTAGCAAACCAGACAACGGCGTGGTGACCTTGCGGAGCTTACGACAAAGCTTTTCGTCCATAACAGAAACCGCAGCCCCAGTATCAATAAGCGCAATTGTGGCGGTTCCTTCAACCAAAACGTCCAGTAAATTGTGTGGCGACTGTGCAGGCCTTGTAGAAGTCGCGAAGCTGGCAGTTCGTGCCTGCAGAACTGCAGCAACTAGTTTCCCTCGCTAGGTGACTGGCGACGACGTAAGGGGGAAAGCGAGCGACGACGTGGTGACGGAGAACGATGGTTGCCGAAAGGGCGTCGAGAAGACGGCGGATACTCTGGGTCGGGATGCATGGAATGGCCGGTAGCATCGTGGGAATATCCATACCCAGGCGTTGAGACAGCAGGGTTAGAAGGTGGCATGCGACGATGGCAGAAGCGCGCGACATGGCCGGCGAAACCGCAAGCGAAACATATGGGTCGGTTGTCGCGTGTGCGCCAAGGGTTCTGAATTGGGCTTCGAGGCGGAATAGGAGGCGACACGGGAGTTGGCACTGCTTGAGGTCGCACTGTCGCAGGAAATGCGAATGTCGGCGGCGCAGGTCGCGCTGCGACTGCGGCATAGGTCAGAGGTGCCGCCACGGGAGGACATGGTTGAGCCAAAGGTAGCGAGTCGGCAAGTTCCTCGCGAATGGCTCTCCTAATGGGAGCAGCCAGAGATGTGTCAGGCTGTAGGGGTCGATCGCTGAGAGGCAGCATAGACAGTTGGCGCGCCACCTCCTCACGAATAAAATCCTTAATCTGAACGGAGAGTGAGGATTCAGGCGAGGAGTTGGAGGGAAGCGTGAGGCCCGAGAGAGAGTGGCCGGGTGCAACAGCGCTGCGCGCAAGGACCCTCTGGCGACGCAGCTCATCGAAGCTCTGGCAAAGAGTGACGACAGCTGCGACAGATGAAGGGTTTCGCGCGAGAAGCATTTGAAATGCATCGTCCTCGATGCCCTTTAGGATGTGCTTCACCTTGTCCTCTTCACTCATGGTAGAATCGACGCGGGCGCAAATATCGACGACATCCTCTATGTAGCTGGTGTACGTCTCGCCGGGCTGTTGAGCGCGCTGGCGTAGACGCTGTTCAGCTCGGAGATTTCGTAAGGCTGGGCGGCCGAAGACTTCCGTGAATGCTGCCTTGAAAGCGGACCAGGTTTGGAGGTCCCGCTCATGATTGCGGAACCAGAGGTTCGCAACGTCAGCAAGATAGAAGATGACGGAACGTAACTTCGTCGGGTCATCCCACTTGTTGTTCTCACTGACGCGCTCATAGGTAGAGAGCCAATCTTCCATGTCTGTCTCACCGGCTCCGCTGAAGACGGGGGGGTCCCGCTGCCGCTGGACGGCACCGCAAATGATGGGCGCGGCGGAAGCTGCTGGCGGATTGTCGGTAGGCTCGAGCATGGTAGCGGCTGAAGCAGTCGGCAACGTTCGGCTGCGAAGTTCCAGGGTGAGGTCGGGGATTGCAGCACCTTCCACCAAATGTGATATGACGATTTATTAGACGTCTCACGCAATCGAGGCAGTCCACGAACGCTGATGGTGCGCACATCGACAGACGCAAGAGCACTTCTTCCTCTTCTTCACTACAATAGAGTGATGTGGCATACCTAAATATATTTGGAGGGCCTGCATGGTTGCGGACGATTTTCTCGGCCGCGGGCGCCAAATCCGACAACGACGCCGGATTTACTGCGACACGGGGCCCTTGAAGCTGTCGCTTTAAAACGGACGTCGATGTAGCACAATTCCCAATTCGTCTTTCGCCTGTCGAAAATCCTGAAGATCCCGCATAAGACATGTTCATACTAATTGGTCCATACAGTCTCTGGAAAAGGAGAGGATGTACAATAAGCATGAATTAATTCTGCGATCAACGACGAGCCGCAGCCCGAATGGATGCCTTCGTTAGATGCGTGTGTTTTCCTGCCGTATAAAATATTATTTATTGAAATACTATGTGTGCACCTAAACCTTATTGCTTGTAGAGAGCTGTCTTATTTTTGTATGCAATAAAGAAAAGAAAAGAAAACGATTCTGACATAATGGTTAGGGCATCGATCGGGCTGTTGTGCTGGTGGACCGAGGTTCGATCCCACCATCGGGTTCGTAATTCGATTTTTTTTTATTGAGTAGGAGTTATTCGGGAAGACAGCAGCAGCACCCAGCAGCCACGGTCGGGAAAGTTTCCAACGTAAGCTTCGCCTAGGGAAAAAAACTTAGGGGCAGCTTCACACTAGGGTGCGAAGACTGGGCAAAGAGCGAAGCTGTCAACCCCACCTAGCTTTATCTCGGTTCGCCCAAGTTTTTGCGAGGTTAAGCAGGACTGATGTGATAAACCTCCTTAGATTGTAAAGCACTCATACGCTCTTCTTCCTTCCTCCTACCCATTTTTTAAATGTATTTTGTGACCTATTTTACTTGCCATATATAAAGCGCCAAAAGAACTTTTCAAGGCAAGTGACGAGTATGAGAGCTGATAAACAGTTACCTTCAGATTCCTTCGCTATTAGTAAAGGGCCGCGAGCGAATCTATAAAGCTTTCTTACAGAGCTTCCTAATTAGGAACGCGATCGAAAACTGAAGGGGGAAACACTCTGGCAAACGGAAGCCGGCTGTCGGGCAGGAAGCGGCTCGCTGGCTGTTTCTTCGGGGACATCGCTAATCTTCTAATTCCGCAATATACCCCATTCGGGCAGGACATACCGCATCGAAGCCATAATATATATTATACAGAAGGCGCCCGCGGACCGCGATGGGCCGAAGGCGATCGGGGCCCTAGCCGTACCGGCGGGCGATCAGTGCCAGGCTGATAACTGGGGAGGAGGAAGGGAAGGTTGCATCAGGGAAGAGTACCACGAGAACCGAGCCACGAGTGTGCGAAAGGGAGAGAGAGAGAAAGAGAAAAGCGATGTCCGTGGGCTCTACGTAGAACGAGATAGCCGGCACGGTGTCGCAACCCCCCTTTCCCCTACTAATGTTCCGCTCATTTGGAGCCACTCCTCTGAGCGCGCTCGAGAGAGCATTGTGCGCGTGTGGGCCCGCCACGTTGCTGCAGCGGCTAGATGCGCGGCGGCCTCTTATATGGGGGAACCGTGTCGCTCGGTTATACGGGGACGCCGGTGGGCCTAAGGACGGGTGGCAAGGGGGCGGGAGGAGCAACTGTAGGATCAGGTGAGGATGCGGCCGCTGAGGTCGGTCCTTGTCGTTGCTCGCCAGAGGATTACGCGTGATCGATGCGTGTCCGGCCGCGCGTATTGATTCAGAGTGTGGCCACGCGCAGTCCCCCCCGTCTCGCGCAGTCATTAACGGTAAGAACCAGCAGCGCCGGAGCTGCACCACCGTTTTCGACCGCTCCTCTCGCCGAGCCGTAACGCACAGACGGACAGACGAGATGCGCCAGGCCACGACCACTCTCATCTCTCTCTCTCTCTCTGTGCTGGGCCAACTATACACGGCGGCAATGTGTTCCGTCGCGTCTATTGGGTTCTCGGGCCACGCGATCTTCGTTGCGCCGTTGTCGAAGCGTGCGCTGGCGATAGTATGGGAGAGCCTCGGCTCATAGCCGGGACTCGTCGATACCGTGTCCGCGCGGCGTCCCCTCGTCCGTTGTCTTGCCGCCTCTTCGAGCGAGAGCTCTGAGGGCGAGGGAGGCGGGATCAGTGTCTAGATTAGGGAATCCTGGCACTGGCCGCCTGTTTTCATTTGTCTCGTCGTACGGCCTGCTTCCCGCTCGGAGGTCATTTAGAGGAACGAAATTTCTCGCTAACTGGGGCATGATTGGCAAAGACACGATCAAGCAGGCGCTGTTGTTTCATTAGATGGAGGCCTTTATTGTGTGCTCTCTCTCTCTCTCTCTCTCTGTGTGTGTGTGTTTTATTTCGTTTTTTGCTGAAAGAAGGCGAGGTAGTTGGAAGTGCCACCTTGGCGCCTGGTCTATCGGGCTAAACTATTCAGATGCATTCCGTCTGTCTTCGAACCTGCGTGCACTTCTTTACCCAAGGGCCTTTATCCGTCCTTTTAAAGATATGTAAATAAATAAATGAACTAATATTTTTGTAAATATTTTTTCGCTACCTAACATAATCAAGTAAATTTATTTTTACGCTTTATTTGCTGAGCTAGTTATGAAAGGTTTATTAAATTGTGTTGGTTGACCAACGCACTAAAAAAGAAAAAAAGAAAATATGTAGTTGGGCCTTCGGGTGCGCTAGCGCTGCTGATGGCAATAATGGGGAATAAATGAGCGTTGGCGTGTCCAACGTGCGCGGACGAGGTCCGCAATGTGCGGTTGTTGCCAGCACTGACAATGCTATTATGTCCATCTCGGCCAGCCGTAACGAAAGGACAACTATAGCCAACCACTCTTAAAGGGTTCTTGAGGAATGGAAGAAGCCAGTATGTATCAGAGCATGTTGTTCGACAGGCTGTCCCACAGGGTGGTACCACGCTCTTTTCGGCTGGGATAAGCTGCCTGAGAACTCTTGAGTGCGTCCGGTTCTGGGCTCAACATTCACTTGATTGAATACTGTTGCCGCCACTTTAAAGTCTGCTATAGCGTCCGTAGTTGCCTGCGGCTTGTCAACTTTAGAAATAACTTGTAATAGGTTCGGTCAACCGTTCACATATAATTCATTTGTTTCTGGACAGCTTCCTTGCAACCCTGCACGATCGAAAATAGGGGACGTATTCTGAAACGATCCGCTTCGGCGATAGTATCGCCTCGGCGAAAATATCGCCATCACGCGCGCGCTCATTGGCTGGCTGAGTAAAAATGGATCACGGCGTGCTCAACCAGCCAATCAGCTCATCCAATTTTTCTAACCAACCAATCAGCGCGCGCCGTTAGCGGGGGCGAGGGCAAGGCGATAGATCATCGAAGTGAATCGTTTAAGAATACGTCCCCTGCCTTCACATGTTCGATGACGCAATCATGCAGGAGAGAGCGTGCTTGTCAAAATAAAAAAATAAAAAAGTGTAAAAAATATGGAAACTGTGGATGTGTTCAGTATATGTTCAGTTGGGTCTCGTACGCTTTAGGGCATGGTCTTGTTGACACGCCAGAGTGTCGCCAAGGTTCCTTTTTCTTGCTTGCTCGAAGCGCGCTGAACGCGCAAATCCTGTTTCAAGCTGCAATGCTTTAAATTGCGATATCGTCGCAGAGGAAGCCATTCTATATAATGAAACTTCTTTGGT
Source organism: Dermacentor silvarum (assembly GCF_013339745.2). Taxonomy (NCBI): domain Eukaryota; kingdom Metazoa; phylum Arthropoda; class Arachnida; order Ixodida; family Ixodidae; genus Dermacentor; species Dermacentor silvarum. Next base: position 47,243,390 of record NC_051155.1, read on the forward strand.
AAGATTTATTCCGAACGCTGGCTCCGCTCTGTTTATTGACTATTTCACTAATATTGAGACCATGGACGCTATAACGTAAAATGATTCCAAACTGTTTTGATTCCAATTTCTGCAATCAGCCTCTACGATTGGTCAAAACATTTTCGGGCCACTCCCAACTTCGCCTGTCTGTCAAGCGACGTCATGAAAACCGCGATAGCTCCCCATCTGATATAAAGCGGACACACTTATCATGCATGATTAAACCGCACAAAATAAAAATAATCATTCCTGATTCAACACCTTTTCACCATTGGCCCTCTGCTATTGGTCCAATGTTTTCTGGCTACGCCCACTTCGCCTGTCTGTCACGCGACCTCACAAAACCGCGAAAGCTCACCACGTCAAAGTGACGTGTACGCGAAAAAATGCATTAATATGCCGAACAAAAATGAAAATTTTCTGAATAGCCACAGACTGGCCCGTTCCGAAAGGAATAGAAGATGGCTGCCCGCCGATCGCTCAGGTCCTCGCTACTCGCACCTGCCGGCGCGCATGTATTTATTTGCGCATGATAAACCTTTTTGCGTGGCAGTAAAACGTTATCGAGCCCTTTCGGCATGCATACGACATCGCTCTGCCAACTCTTCCTTGCTGAGGATCCGTTTTAGCGACATTCTCTCCTTCCGTTGCATGCCGCCACGATTTTCGACCAGCCACCGCAAGCTAAGTAAGGCGAAGCGGACCAATCGGAGAAGCCGGCACCACCCTCTTCATTTGGCTATCTATTTTCACTGTGTTGGCTCGGCCTCATCGAAACCCTCGCCGCTAGAGCGTGCTCCTCGCCTCTTGTCAGCCAATTAGATAAGAAAAATCGTTGAGTGTCGACAATGTTATTGGTTTTGAAAGCGACCAAAGGTGACCTCCTATAAACGAGGAGAGTGTTTGATTGGGTTGTTCAGACAACGCTGCGGGTCACCGCCCGATGCTTGCGTCGGTGGTTACGTAAATTTGACGTCAGGAGTTTGGAATCAAAACAGTTTGGAATCATTTTACGTTATAGCGCCCCATATCTGCAATATAGATATATTGGACGCTGCGCCAAAAGACTTTGTCGCTGCGCCAAACCATCTTTTTGCCTGCGCCCAGGACAGGTTGTTCCATCACTGTATCTGCCACACTTTAAGAACAAACGCAGGGCTAACAAAACAACTGCTTCTGTCACATTTACCTCCATTTCTGAAGATTGTCGTGCGCCTGCCCCGTGAGTACGAACGCACTTTTGTAAGTGGAACTGTAATGTCACGTGAGGTCATATCTCCAATTGTGGGTCGCCTATTTGTTTTTAATCAGAGTGCATCTGCCTGGATAGCCCTCTAACGCCCGTGTCTCATAGTTAATTTTATGTTGGAAAGCTTGCATAGCGTTTCGTCTTGACATGTTGCGGTTAGTTAGTATTGGCGACGAAGCACTCTAGACGAAAGAAAAAACATCACGGATATGTGCTGACGATCGCATCGAATGCCGTCTCCGAAATGTTTTCGATTTTATTAACTCCAGGCTTGTAATAGATCGACAGATGTTTATCTGCAGATGCGTAGGATCCATTGCTAGCTTGGGCCGCTATTTCAGTAGATGCCTCGTACTCGGCTTCCCTTGCGTTATGAGTTTCTTATGGTCCAAATGGTTCGTGTGTCCTCTTCTCGCGAACCTATGTTCGTACTGTTCAGAAGCAGCAGGGTGTGCGACGGACCGCCAGAGCGCACCTCTTCAATCACTCTGATGGCCTGGTTGAGCTGTCTTTGATCGAGATGTATTGAGGAACTCTACTGAAGACAGCTTAACCGGGCTTATCGGTGCTGCACGAACAGCGCGATGCGGAGGTACTCTGCGAACCACTACGAAGAACCGGCCACTAGCGCAAAGGAAGAGAACAAGCTCGTGTTGTGGTTTACGATGGCAAAGTGGGTGCGACCGCGTTGCCTATACGAAAGCAACGGAGAGAACTGCGGTCCGCGAAGGAGGCCTCCACCGGAGAGCTTCAGACCGAAGGAAGGGTGAGGGTGCAAAAAAGGGATTGGGGAGAGGGAGTACAGACTCGGGCCGGCGGCTCTCCGTCAGGGCTCACGACGGCCGCAATTATTTCCGTCGCTGCCGCTAGAAGAGAGTCCAGGTGGTTCGGCCCGGGTGGTTCGAGGGTACGACCCATCATCACTCTCTTCGTGGCCTGCCCGCACTACGGGAGAGGAAAAAAGAAGAAAAAGAAAAAAAACAGCGGTAGCGTGCTTCGTTCGCCGGCCGCCATTAGTCATCGGGCGCTGTCGTCGCCCCACGCAACGGGGCCCGTGCCGTACATTGTTGTTGCGACCGACGGAGGATAAGAAACGAAAGAACCAAAGAGGGAAAACAAAGGGGACGGCGCTTGATGGCGGCGTCAGCGAGGGCTCGGCGCTGCCGCGAGCAGAAAAGAGAAAAGATGGGGCTAAACCCATTCCTGCGGCCGCTTGTTTTGTTTGTGCAATCGTGCGCCGCTCTTTGTCCTTCTGTTTCGCCTTTGCTTCTTCTCGTCTCTTTGAGCGCTGTCTTTGGACGGAAAAGCTGTTTTGTAAGAGACGTTGATAGAGGTCCGCCGTTGAACTCCCCTTTCTCGTCGCCCACCTCGCCGCCCATATAGCCGGTGGTGCGTACCGTTCGCTCGGCGCGTCTCCTCGCTCCCCCAACTCGCCGCGCGTGACCTTTCCTCTTGCTTCTTGCGTTCCTTTTCAGCCAGACATCTTCTCTGGTTGTCGTTCGAACCGCGGGAAGGGCTGGAGCGGGAGAGGAGCCCGGTACGAACCTGTCCACTCTTGGTTTTCTGTCCCTGGGCGGCCGTGCATTATAAGTTGCGTCTCCACCGGTCGAGGCCGTTATTACAGGCACGGTAGCGGCGCTGGTTTTCGGCGAAAGGCCGCTCTCTCTTACGATCTTTTTGTCCGCGGGATTGCTGCAGCTCGCTCGTGCTGCTGTTGTGGTCTCCTCCCATTTTGTGGTTGCGACGGCACGCGAATTAACCGGATGAGCAAAGCAAGAAGGCGCAATAAAAAGCGTAAAAACGGGATGTGCACGTAACGTGCGCGCGTGGATTTGGCTGCGTGTGTGTGTGCCTTCCTCTCTCCAACTATTTCTTTCACCTCTTTCGCTGTATGTTTATTTCGTTCTCTTTGTGGGCCTCGAGCTGGTGCCGTTGTGGAAGCCCGATGAAAGGCATTACGCGTAAGCCGTTTCGCGACAGGCGGTAATTGTTTACCCCGGGGGGAAACAGCGGACGCGATGTCAACGAAGTGCACCGCGAGAGTTTGGCAGAGAGCAGGGCGTGCTTCTCTCGGCCAATGGAAATCAGTTTTTGCTGCTGGCCACTCCGTTTAGTTTTATTGTGACGAAAGAAGCGCGAGAGAATTGTCGAAGTACCAGAATGTCAAAATATGCAAATTAGTTCTTCTTTCTGGGGTTTTACGTGCCAAAACCAGTTCTGATTTTGAGGCACGCCGTAGTGGAGGGCTCCGGATTAATTTTGACCACCTGGGTTCTTTAACGTGCACTACAACGCAAGCACACGGGCATTTGAGCATTTCGCCTCCATCGAAATGCGGCCGCCGCGGCCGGGATATGATCCCGCGATCTCGAGCTCAGCAGCGCAACGCCTTAGCTGACTGAGTGACCGCGGCGGGTGCAAATTAGTTATTCTTTTATTTTTATTTTATTTTTTTGAAGCTCGCTTCCTGTTCACAAGTAGAGGGAACGGCGCAAGTTGGTATTGATGCATGTTGGAAATTTAGTGTTAGAAAAGATGAAGGCAAAGGAAGAACACACCACGAGAGCTTACTGGCAACTGAATGTTTATTTCAGCAATATATATATATATATATATATATATATATATATATATATATAGTAAGACTTGCGCCTGCGGGCTGAGAAAAAATTACTGCAGCGATAACACAACCAGAAGAAGCATGCACGATCCTATTAATTTTCACAGGGACAAGGGAACACATTAGGTTATGAGCATTGTATCTCCATACGCAGGTAATGTAGCTTGGGTTCATGAAATGAATATTGTTCCCAAACGGTAGGCTGCCCCGCGTTACTTAGTCGCGCGGCGGCTAAGCCTGCAAGAAGGGTTTGCAGCAGAATGCACTGACACAAACAGAAGGGAACACAAACACAGCTCTGGCGGCTAAGTCTGTTTTTTTTTTTGTTTTTTGTTATTGAACCGCTAACTTGAAGAGAAAGACGCTTGCGGCACATTCGACGAATTCTTCCGAATGTAACGTGCTATGCTACCTGAGTCTGGTTATTAAGGAATACCAGGTTATATCGCGGTTGTAAATTGAATATTACGCCACAAAAGAAACATCTGTGCTATGAGATATCCTGTTGTGAACCGAGCCTTACTGAGTGTGACCAGCTGAGTGTCTTTCTTTTTTTTTTTCTTTAACCAACCAACCGACCGACCGACGAAGGTGAGAAAAAGATATAGAAGAGCATTGCAACTACTACTGTTGGCGTTCGCTCAGCCCGGTGCATTAGAAAAAGCGCAACAGATTCTAAAAACGGTCTTCTAACGGGATACAGAGTGAATCTACGTTGGAGGATTATGTCTTCCCACGGATGTTAGTCGTCGAACTTGTAGAGCACGGCTGTAAGTGAGCGCCTCTGTGCACAATAGTGGGGACATTGGCACAAAATGTGACTGATGGTTTTCTCTTCACCGCAGTTGCCACAGGCTATAGGTCATTCCTATGCGGAAGGCATAACCCAAGCATATATTCTGCATAAAACGGTCGCGTCTCGTTGTGGCGCCACCTGTCGCACAAGCAAAGAATCATAATGCATGGGCTCTAAGATCGAACAGTGACGCGCACGCCGTAAAATCTCAGAGGCCATGTCCAGTCAAGGGGGCTGTTTTTGTTAAGCCTTCCCACACCGCCACCGAGACGTCGACGGAGAATTCGCCTCGCGATGGAGGCGTTTTTGGAAACCGTTCGCGGATATGCGTGCCTGTATGACAAATCGAACGTCGATTTTAAGGACAAGGAGCTGCGTGCCAACCGCTGGCACATGCGGGAAAGCAGAGTGTGCGCCTGGCTCTCAGTGTCCCTGTACTATATAGGGCGCACCCAAAACTTTCTCGTCCGCTTTCTGGCATGTCGACGTTGCACAAGTAAAGAACAAATAAGTATTATAGTGTTCACAGTCACCAGTAGCTCCGCGTCCGTATCCGCTATGGCTGAACGTGGCCGGCAGTGGCGCAAAAAAGCACAGACACTTCCAATGGAACACGAAACCGGCAGAACGGAGAGCGCGTTGTCACGGCCGTTCTAATGGTACGAAGGCTAAAGTTATGCTGCGAGAATGTAGTCGCGTAGGTAAGAAATTGGGCCCGTTCCGATCCAACAGCATGCATCGGCGTGCAATGTGCGAAGGTTTCTCGCAGCATCCTTTCTTCAAAGCAGGATTGATAACTAAGAGGCTTCTCCGTTGGTTAATCGAGCCGCTTTATCCGCGCGTTCATTACCGATAATGCCGCAATGACTTAGTGACCGCTGAAAATGACGTGTTGTCCATCTTCTCGGCTAAGTTCTCGGCACTTCTGTGGTGTCAAATAGCAATTGTTCATGTGGACCACGACACAAGGCTGACAATAAACTTTGCAGCGCCACCTTCGAGTCGCAGGCAATTGACCGTTTGCGTGGTTATTCGCCATCAGTGAAACGCAGTCCGCTACGAAGTTCTGTACCTGTCCATGTCGCCCAGTGAGGTATTTTGAAATTGATGGTTGCGACTTTCATTTGAACGACAACAGCTGTGGTTGAGCTGTACGGTAGGGTGAAGCCGCCGGGGTATATATACCTGCATGTACTCGCTGTATCTTTGATATAGGAGGAGCACGGTAAGCTGCTTAACAGGAAGACTTGGCTCGGGGCCTCTTATCTAAATACATGGTAAAGGAGAAATCGTTTTTCTCGGCAACCGGTGCACCAAATTTGATGAGGTTTGCTGCATTTAAAAGAAAGAGTTAAAATCTTGTGACTGTTGGTGGCACTTTTTCGATTTAAGTCGTCACATTTTAAAGAAAAATTGGCAGGAATGCCAAATTTTCAGAAAACGAAACTATCAAGTTTACAACCCTGTAAGTCAGCAATGAAAAACGATATCACAATTCTCTAAATTGCACCTAATAGTACATCTCAAGCGGCCAAAGTTGATATATCATATACATGGCTCTCAAATAGACCACTAGTATGTGACTAGAGATTTTGCAAAACCCTTGTAAACAATGTAGCAAATTTACGTAAGATATAAATTGGCATATGAAATTTGTTCGCTTTAGATGATCTAACCGATGCAGTGTACAAAACTGCGATGTCTATTCTGGGTGCAGAGTTACAAATTTGTAAAGTTCGTTCTTCTATACTTTTGAAACGTAGAATTTTTGAAAATTTCTGTTAAAACGTTCCGGCTCTAAATAGAAATTCTTCTTCCATCAGTCAGCATATTGTACCTTTCTCTCTTAAGTCCAACAAATTTAATTAAAATCGGCCCAGTGGTTATACAAAAAAAATCGTTTCTGCGTTTTACATGTATTGGAACAGGTGACATCAGAGTGGGCTCGAGCTAAAGCTTCCTCTTAAGAGCTGGCGATGACAAGGCGCTTTCTTCTGGACGACAGGTATGTTCAGGTGGACTTCGGATTGAGTGACCCACCAACACCGAAAGTTTCGCTGCAAGCGTCGAGCCGGACGGCTGAGTTGATACCGTTTGCCAAAACAAGGTTCTTAGTAGCTACCGAAGCTAAATGCTGACGAGGTGTCCGGGCAAGATAGCATTATGTGTGCCCTTTGCTCTTCAACTGTAATATGTGTCGTTTCGAGGTATTCACGAGTGACCGCGATAGTTGCCGCCATTGGAGCACTTCGAGGAAGGCGTAGACAAGTACGGCGACCCCGAGCTTGAACACCTTGGATCATGCGTATGTTTTTTTTTTTTTTTTTTGCTTGCGTTGGTCAGGGCTGGCCAGCTGTACAGCAGAAAGCCTAGAAAAATTAATTTTTTAATTAGTGCTTTCAACCACACGTTATTAGCGGCAAAGTATGCCCGCCTCGCCTAGGAACTCGTTTGCAAAAACGCCACGCTTACTGCGTTTATAGACTTAAAAGAAAAAAAAAAAACACCCTGGAGATACACTGTTCTTGGCGACGCACCGGCAAGTGTAGTGCGCAGTAGTAGCTAGGGCCATCCTCGGTGCTGAAGAAAGAACTCAGCGACAGAGAGAGAACTGTATATCAAGCTGCGGAAGCGGCAGGCGTGAGTGATCTAACAAAGTAAGCCTCAACCAGGGCGAAGCCAACGTTTCAACAAGGAGACTGGCCTTCGTCAGGGCCCCGTATCATACCGATTCACTACATAATATTTTGCAGTCAGCGACGTGAACATCACTACCTTAGAACATGACGGGGTTATTAAAGTTTGTGGAGAAGGGGCCATCAAGACACTCTTCTGCCTAATCTTATCGTGATAGTAATTTCGTAGAAACATACGATTCGCGTGTATCTCGGTATCTCGTTCCGTTCTTCTTTCTTTTCGTTGCCTTGCATGAGTGTTCATAGTGTTCATCGTGTGTTCATCGCGTGAGAACTTTTATAATCTCCGACAAGCGTCGACTGAATTGGGTGAACTTGCATGGAAATCGCGAATCGCGAGGCAGAAAGAACAAATGAAAAAGAAAAAAAGAGAGAAGTGAAAAGAAAAAGAAAGAGGATAATAGCAGAGGACGCGGTTATAAACGGGGTTGGGTTGAAGAAACAGCGCAAGCATGGCTTCTCTGCAGGACACTCCTTGCCAGCTGGCTTACATATTGTATAAGTGTGGGCGCTTCGCCGTAGTCGCTGCGGTATTAAACTCCAATTTGCATTGCAATCTTGATGCGCCATCGCTCACTTCTTGATTTTCTGTTGCCGTGGGAAGCAAGCTGTGGTGCTTAAAAAGTTGACCGTGACTGTCTGAACTTGCTGCCTTTATTCTTCACCGCGAATTATTTGACTTCGCTGTTCTTGAGCTTCGTGTTCGCGAGATGCTTGTTTCAAATTTAGTCAGCGTTTCGCTGACAGTGTCGCACTCCCCAGTCGTGGGAAGCTTTGATTTTATTGCGATAGCAATTATATGGACACTCAAAAGCAGATTTCTGCCGTCGGCGTCGCCGTCGCTGTGAGGTTCCGTATGACGTCAATGGAGATGAAATCGTCGCCGCGCGCCGAACGCTGTATGTGCGAGTGAAAGGGCGCGAGGGACGCGCGCTTTCACGGGGAGTGAACGCACGGCGGAGAACAAACGCGCGTTCTGCGCCGTGCTCCCTTAAGGGCTGCAGAAGGAGGCGTCTCTTTCCTCCTTTACAATGACCATATATGTAGAGCAAACGCGCCTTGTTCCGACGCGCGAAAGGCCGTGGGGGGAGGGGGGGGGGAGGGTGGCGACGTTTAGCTGCGGCACCAAGTGCCTGTTTATATCAGAGGCTCCGGCAACAGTCACCAACGCTGCACGCATTTTGTGCGAACGCGGGCAAAACGCCGACGGCGTCGACAACAGTTCTGCGTGTTGCCGGTGCTGCTGTATGTCCAAGTTTATACAGCTGATAAAGCTACTATCATTACTCCGTATAGCTCTCTACAAATTTGCTATCGCAATTGATGCTTCGGCCTTTAAGGTGAAACTGCGATAACTTTTTTTTTCGTCCCGCAACATTTTTATCATTCTTCTTATTTTTTTTTCCTGCATACGTCTGTGCTGATCGCGCCACATTGTGTGAAGCGCAGCGTCGATGGCCAATTTCGCTGTCATTTAGGATTACTCGGCACTTGCTCGAAAATACGCAGAAGGGCTTCACATGCACTCTGAAATGCGCCGACGTTGCGAATTTCGGGCTCGTTGTTGTTCTTCCCGCGTGGCTTGCGCTTGCTCCGTTCCGTTGTTATTGTGGCGTTCCCGATATCAAGCGCGTATAGTTTCGTTCTCCGAATTTCGTTCTCCCCAGAAGCACCGCAACAGTCACCAACGCCGCGCGCGTTTGATGCGAACGCGGGCAAAATGCCAACGGTGTCGACAACAGTTCTGCTTGTTGCCTGTGCTGCTGCATGTCCAAGTTTATACAGCTGATAAAACTATACTATCCTTACTCCGTATAGCTCTCTACTAATTTGCTATCGCAATTGATGCTTCGCCTTTCGGGTGAAACTGTCACAACTTTTTTATTTATTTGTTTATATATATATATATATATATATATATATATATATATATATATATATATATATATATATATATTGCGACGAGACAGTGAAGGGGCTGCTACTGTCGGTCGGACGAAGACGACGGTGACGAAGTAGCCAGAGGCGCGCGACAGCCTTGCATCCGTCGCCGCTGTTTGTCTACACCTTGTATAAAGTAATATTTTCTAAATAAACGTTATCCCCGTAACAATATATATATATATATATATATATATATATATATATTAATATGGGCCCTCTACACATTTCATGCAACAGCAGCAGGGCATACGAATGAACTGCCTCCATCTTACCAAACTCCGAAGCACACAATGTCTGTTCTCGCCCGCTCAACATTTTGCCGGTTCCGAAATGCGTATAGAGTCCTCATCACTCTCCGGGCTGTCTCTATAGGGTGAATATTTCTTCTTCAGCCATGAGCATGGCGTAGCCCACGCGCACGGCGCTATTGTGTCTATTGGCCGAGGAATTTGTCGCGGCCTTTAATTTGCTTTTCCTGATCGGACTACACACTTTATGGAAGGCAAGAATGCTGGACCCGAACGCTGAGCCCATTGTTTCTTGGGCAGTACAGTTTATTCTAATGATTGTTCACGTAAGAGACATCTACGACCACCAAACAGAGTTCCAGCCGTACTTGTTGCACTCTATTGATTTGTTGCCTCTCGTTGCCTTCCTCGCAGGGTCAAATGTTCCGGCTTTCTGTATCTGTTGCTAGTTGTACAAATCTTGCTTTATGGGTCATCGCGCATTGCGAGTTGCACACGTTGACAGCGATAGCAATGTATTATACTGTAGTCTAATAGCCTAATACGATCTATTACGACTATAATACGAGCCCTACTTCGACATATACTTCGAAGTAGGGCTCACTTATAGGGCTCGGTATAAATTAAAAGCCAAAATTGTGGAGTTTAAGGTTCCGAAAGTTAACATTGGGTTACGAGGGACGCACCAGAAGCGCTGTAAACCACTATCTGCTGCTTTGTTTCTATACGTTAAAGGGGCTTACGTTAATGTCGCCAATGAAGCCATCCTTAGCGCGTTAGAAGTAGTAGGACTTGGTGGTAAGATATATATATATATGGGTGTGGCAGCTACTTAGAGAGGAGATCATTCTACGTGCACACAGGAAATGGCCCGACATCCGAGTATTACGGTACCGGAGAAATGCCTCAAGGCAGAGTGCTTAGCCCGACGCTTTTCGATCTAACCCTCATTGGATTAGTTGACAACCTGCCAAGCACCGTACGACTTACCATCTATGCGGACGACATCTGCATTTGGGCATCAGGTGTAACACGACTTCAGCTTCGCGCTCGGCTTCAGAAGGCAGCCACAATGACATCTTGCTACCTTCGTCAACAAGGACTTGAAATTTCATGCGGAAAGTGTGCAATGGTGGCATTCACCAGGAAGCCAATGTCTGTTTACGGCATATCAATTAACGGACAACCTATACCAGGCAGTAGAAGTGGCAGGTTCTTGGGAGTCGTAATTGACAGATACCTGTCTTGGACTCCGCACGTGAATTACGTGAAAAAGCGGCTGACTGCGGTCTGTCACCTGTTCAGGTTCCTTGCAGAAAAAAGTTGGGGAGTATCCATACACGGTATGTTACAGCTGTACATGGTGTTATTCGTTGGATTCCTGTGGTACAGCTTGCCTGCAATATCCAACACCTGCAAGACTAACCTGCGTACCATTCAGAGCATTCAAGCCCAAGCCCTTAATATATGTCTTGGCTTACCACGCAGTGCGTCAACGGCTGAAACCATTGCCGTTGCCCAGGATTACCCAATCACGATGCACATTACCGTTGAGACAGTGCGTACGCATCTCAGACACTATGCTAGAACCCTTTCTCACCACCTGGCGAGCCTCACTGCTCAAAGGCCCTGCTCGACATTTAGCGCTACTGTCAGCGCACATCGTGCGTCGTTTACTTCAGGGCACGCACCTGCAGCCAAGCCAGTGTTTCCTCCGTGGTGTTTGAACCGTCCACAAGTACTTATAACGACTCCAGCACTACAGAAGAAGTCAGATCTACCGGCCCCTGCTCTAAACCAACAGAGCTTACTCCTCTTAATTGTATGAAAAAGTTGTCGCAGTTTCACCTGAAAGGCGAAGCATCAATTGCGATAGCAAATTTGTAGAGAGCTATACGGAGTAATGATATTAGCTTTATCAGCTGTATAAACTTGGACATGCAGCAGCACCGGCAACACGCAGAACTGCTGTCGACGCCGTCGGCGTTTTGCCTGCGTTCGCTCAAAATGCGTGCGGCGTTGGTGACTGTTGCCGGAGCCTCTCATATAAATAGGCACTTGGTGCCGCAGCTAAACGTCGCCTCCCTTCCCTCCCCTTCCCCCCCCTCCCCCATGGCCTCTCGCGCGTCGGAAGAAGGCGCGTTTGCTCTACATATATGGTGATTGTAAAGGAGGAAAGAGACGCCTACTTCTGCAGCCCTTAAGGGAGCACGGCGCAGAACGCGCGTTTGTTCTCCACTTTGCGTTCTCTCCCCGTGAAAGCGCGCGCCCCTCGCGCCCTTTCACTCGCACATACAGCGTTCGGCATTTTGGCGCTGAGCCGTGCTCCCTCAAGGGCTGCAGAAGATAGCGCCAACCTTTCCCTTTCCCTCACGAACCACTTATCATCGCGGCGATGATTTCATCTCCATTGACGTCATACGGAACCTCACGGCGACGGCGATGGCGACGGCGACGCCGACGGCAGAAATCTGCTTTGGAGTGTCCATATAATTGCTATCGCAATAAAAGTACAGCAACCACATGCACATGCATATAGATGTATTGACTACGTCGTCCAGTTCTGGTGGTCGTTAACCGGACGTTATTCTGGTTGACCTCCGTGCCTTCTGCTTTTCTCTTTCCTCCCTCTCCTCTAGTAGAGAGCTCCTGGTTAATTTTGACCGCCTAGGGTTCTTTACCGTGCAGCCAGTGCACAATAAACAATTCCTTTCTTTCTTTTTTTTGCGTTTAACTTTTGCTGGAGTGTGACCGGGATCAAGCCCGCGTTGCCGTATCTAACAACGCAGCGCCATAGCTGTTTAGCCAGCGCTGTGTGTGGACAGTGTGAATTGCAGTAAACATTTGTTTACTAACTTAACGCGCGTGGTACCACGCGTCCGAAGAAACACGCGAACAGATAATCACCCGATGACCGCGGAAGTAACAATGATGTCCGTTTTGAGTAGCTATCGAGGAGCGCGCGTGCTTGTCCCAAACCGAACGCGTTCTATGCTATACTGGAAGGCAAAGTGCATTATACTGTGTAAGTAATCGCACAAAGGATTGCTGCTAATTGGCTAGTACAGCGTTTCATCTATTCGAAATATGTTAACCACCGCCTACCCTGCTATGGCGATGTTGGTTCGCACAGTTACAAATACCAGAGTGGATATAGCGATATTTGGGGAAAGCCCTTTGCATAAACCGTTCCTCGTGTTTAGCGGTACCCGCGATCAACCTCTGCTCTTTTCGATGGCGAACGCGGTGGTCTCTTCACCTCCTCCCAATCCATGCCGCCCCCATCACTTCCTCTTTTTTTTTTTAACATCTCGACGTAACACTGAAAGAAAGAGAGACAGCGAGAGCTGTGCCTGCAGAATTTTCCAATAGACGGAAAACTACTCGAGTGGCTTCGACGCGCCTCGATGGGCTGAGAAGTTCGAGCCCCGGAGGAGCAAAGCCAAAGGCTCGGAAAAGCCATCAACACCTGCTGCGAAAAACGAGTCATCTACACGAGAGGGCCGGCGTTTGCGCTTAGCGTGCGGAGGAATGGGGAAAGGCCGTGAGGGCCTTTCGCTCAGGCTTTCTCGTTTAATTACGTCAGTTGTGGTGGCCAGCCGCAGCTTCGCCTCGAAAGTTTAGTACGGGCTTCTACGCTGCCAGCCGGCAACGTTCCACCCTCGAACTCACTGCCTCGTGTTTTCCCCGTCCTACACGCTGCTGTGTGTGATCAGCTTTGGCTGCTGCCACCTCGCCACGCATGTGCGGCGGGGTTATGTGCCGCCTAGCCGTTAATGATAGGTGCCTTTCGGCGTGCCCTCCACCGTCGTCCCAAAGTTTTTAGGCTTCTGACATTAGCCTCTTACACCAACCCAGCTTCTTCGTCGTTCCTCGATGTTTTGACACCCTTTACTGGTTCGCGCCAATATTTAACCGCCTATTCCTCGAACGCAACCCTTTCCGTTGCTGTTGCTTACTTGTTCCTTCGAAAAAAGGTCGCCCGCTTTTTGCAAAAAAAGGAGAGAAGAAAAGAAAAGGAGGATGGTAACACGCAGATGGGTGCAATTTAGTAGTTACACGAGGTGTCGCAGATGTTGTCACCTAAGCTCTGTTAAAAGGGCAAAGTACGCCTACCGTTTCCTTCGTAGGGGTATTTTCGTTTCGTTTTTAATCGTTTATTGATTTTCGCAGAGCGTCGCGTTATTGTGATTAATGGCTTCCTTAAAGAGTCACATCTCTAGCCGCGCTTGCGCTTAATAACATCAGCTCTGCATGGAAAGGCTTGTTGATGAGCGTCATTTCATTATAACGCCCCTCTTTTGCTTTCGCCTAAATACTTCATTTTCGCACCTGGGTCGAGTCTCCTTCAACGCCGTACGCGCGTGTATTGCAAAGTTTATGATTTTGTTAGCCTCAACTGCGACTAAACACGCAACAAAGCTCTATGAAATAAACGGTTTACTTTCTCTGTGTGGGTTCCGTCATATAGATTTTGATTGTGTCGTTTCGTGCTATTAAGGAGAGCGGTTGGTACTTGTTGATATGTCTCGCGTTTTTCTTTCTAACCCTGCTCCCTTAACGGGTGTGCACTGTACAAAGTCAGCATCATTGCGTCTAACATTCAGCTTGGCCCGCTTCGTAGGCGTCGCTGTCTTTCGTGTGCGCGGACGCTGCATATAGGTCGGTGCTCGTGCTGCGTTATCATCAAAGCGTGTGTGCTGTCCACGAAGATGTCAAGCGAGAATGCTTAGTCGAATGCCAAGCGGCACGCCCTCACGTCGCGTTGCACCGGTGTCTGCTTAAACACTAATAAGGTCAGCCTCTACGTGACGGAATTATGCTGCTGTAGTACTGGTATCTAGGATAGTTAATGAATTTCATGAATAAAAACGCCTAAAAGTGGGGAGAGTGGATGCGTCGCATCTGACCCCCCCCCCCCCACACACACACACACGCACGCACGCACGCACGCACGCACACACACACACACACACACACACACACACACGCACACACACACACACACACACACACACACACACACACACACACACACACACACACGCACGCACGCACGCACGCACGCACGCACGCACGCACGCACGCACGCAAGCACGCACGCACGCACGCACGCTTGCACGCACGCACTCACTCACTCACTCACTCACTCACTCACTCACTCTACCGATTAGCCAGATAAATGTTGTCCACTGCATAAAATAGGCTTCAATGTATCATGTATATACAGGGTGTTTCAGCGAACACTTTCAAAAATATTTAAAGGTTGCGTGTGGCAGATAGCGCAATTCTAGTTCATGAGTTGGTCTGTTCGATGAGGCGGACATTACTTGCGCAAAAAAATTGAAATGCGTCTTCGACTAATTAAAATTTACTAATTAAGTTTATAACTAATCACCTTATGGCCCATTTGCAATTTACAAATTCTAGCCGTGGAATTCTTAAGGCGGATCCACTTGCCTCGAATTCTCAGGATGACACAAGTTTCGAGATATTACCGTACTTTGCGGAGAAAATGCATTGGCGCTCCCGTTAATTTCGTGCTTCAATTCATAAAACCACGTTCTGCTAAGAAAGTAACTGGAACGCCAATGCATTTCTCAGAAAAGTTCGGGAATTATCATGTCGAAACTGTTGTCATCCTGAGAATTCGTTACAAGTGGATCCGCCTTGCGACCACCACGGCTAGAATTTGTAACTTGCAATATGGGCCATAAGGTAATTAGTTCAAAACTTCATTAGTGATTTCTTTATTTAGTCGAAGATGTAGTTCAATTTTTTGCGCAAGTAATGTCCACCTCATCGAACAGACGAGCTCATGAACTAGAATTGTGCTATATGCCACACGCAACCTTTAAACATTCTGAGAGTGTTCACTGAAACACCCTGTATTTTTTATGCTAATGTTTTTTTTTCTGCTCAGTAGAAACTTACTCAATGCCTTTCAATTGGTCTGTAATCCAGGTATTGTGAATAAATAAATGTATAAATAAATGAATTAATTAATATTAATCTATTCACGTCTACAAGAAACGAAGAACATGTAGAGCAGCACAAATTAAGATGCTACAGGAGGATCGAGGTCCGGTAATCAATGATCACTTTATTGGGAACTACACCTGGGTAGCAAACTATGTCGAAAGGAGCAAGCTTTGTCAGTTTTTGAGTAATTGCAGACAATTTACATTTTTAAATTTGCTAACTCTCTGGAAATACCTGATACTTCAATAAAACTTTCTGCTGCGAACATTTCCATGGGTGTCATGCTGCTATGCCGCTGACGTCACTGTTTTCGGTGCTGTTGCTACACGCCACTTCTGATTTAATGCACGTAGCAGTAGCTAGTGAGCAGCGCTGCAAAGTTCTTGCCCGTGCCGTGCCTGCAGCAGCAATTACCGTTCTTTTGACGTTCTTTTATTTTTATTTTTTTCATAACCGCGAAAGAATTTCCGTGGCTTCCGAGGAGCCATTTTGTTCAACGTACGGCCTAAATCATTGCAAATTGAAAGAGCTCCGACATTGCTAGTCTTTGTAAAATATGCGCTACGAGGGAAAGATGAAATTGTATGAAAATCAGCAGTTTGCCATGGGTGTATTTTTTGTATACGATGCAATGAAGTTGTAAACACAGTTCCGCTCCGTGCCTCCTTGGTCTTTGACGACTCTAACTTCTCTGGCAGCTAAGTGTAGTGACGGTGTTCATTCACGAAGAGACGAAACGTAACGTGTGCGGCCTTTTGCGGCATCGGGCAGTGGGAGAATCAGTTAGCAACAGCTCAGCTCGCCATATCCGCGGCATTCCGTTGTGACGTCGGCGACGCGCAGCGCCGCTGGTTCCCGCTGCTCCCCGGTGCTAGGCAAACACAGTCACGCCGATCCTTCTTCGCCGAGTTTGGAGTGCGATAGAGACAAGGGAGAGAAGAATGAGGAGGAAGAAAAAGAAACGAAAATAAAGAGAGGGCCGAAAATGGCCGAGGGTAAATCAGCGCTCCGGCCAGTCCACTGCGGGCAGCCCGGACGTGCTTGTCTCCGCGGGCGCACAAACAGCGGTGAAGAGTTCGTCAGAGCCCGCGTGTACTACGGCGAGCGTACATACACACACAAGCGCTTACGAAGTACAGAGCCCGCAGTGTGCAGAGCTTTTAGCAGCTCACATTTCCGAACCATCAGCAAAGTCAACACACGCCGAAGGGGGACACCGTGTAAGGACGCGCACGTCCTCGCAGCAGTTCCCCTCGCCCTCTCCACATATGTGCGCACCTCTGGAAGAGTGCTCGTCTACAGTGCGGCGACGAGCCTTTCCCCATAACAAAAGGGCCAAGTTGTCCCCAGTTCCGGCAAGAAAGGAGAGAGGCTCAACTGCTCACTTGTGCGACGGCAGAGTTTCGCCCTTCCCCGCTTCCCCAATTTTTATGGCCCTTCTTTTCCCTATTGCGGCATCTGCTTCCCGAACCTGTCCAATGTCTTCCCCTTCCTTTTCTTTCTCTCCCATATTTCTCTTGCTTATCGTTTTTTTTTTCTTGTCTCGGTTTGTGTTAGTGCTCCGCTCCTCTTACAACAGCGGCGGCTGTGAAGTGGTGCACGCGCAAACTTTGCCCTTTCCCCCACCCACCTATCCACCCACACTTCTTTATTTCTTCTTTCCTGCGAGACACGCTGTTTACACCGTCTTTGGTTTCTTTGTTTCTGTACCTTCGTTATCCCCTTTTCTCGCCGCGCGTGTGTGCAAGTTGGCGCTGTAGGAAGCCTGCATTCTTTCTTACTTTCTCTTTGCTTTACATCTACTCCACTCGTTCTTTCTTGCTTAAACGGCCAATGAACTGAGATGGCACTGGAGCCTTCGGGTTGGTAAAGAAAGAAAAAGATCCAAAAGTTTTTCTGCTCACTCTATCTTTTCGCTCCGGCGTTCTCTGACTGGATTAAATCCCGCAGACTGAGCTCGGTGATGTGTACGCGTATATATATATATATATATATATATATATATATATATATATATATATATATATACAACCTTTTACACCCGCCCTCCCCCTTAACCCTATCTCTGGGACGTGCGTCCATAGTTGTCCCTGGGAAAGTCTCCCTGGGCTAGCTTCTGGGTCGCATCGCTAAGAAATGCACCTCACTCACGTTACCTGCTCCTCGAAGAAGCTGTCAACGCTGTCTCACGTTTCCGCGTCCTGCCTATTAAAGTGGACGACGCAGCTCTGCTTGTTTCGCTCATCCCATCACCGAACGACGCGATATCGGATGCTAATGCAGCTGGCTTTCACCGGCGCTGACGAAAATGAAAGTCGGGTAGAACTTCAAGGGCGATGCAGCATGTCTACGCAGTGGCGCTGCCAGCCACGTTGTTGATGCTGTATTGTGACCAGGAAAAATCTCTGCGCCTTCGCGTTCTTAAAGGGCCCCTTACCGGACACAGTCGAAAATTTTGGTTATAGACTGCACGTTGTAAAGCGCCTTCCAGGGAGTGTTCTACCGCAAGTATTAAAATTTGGCAGAGACGCCTAAGACTGCTTACCTGTGGGAATGCGACAGCTTCATACCGTTTGTAGACCGCGGAACGTCCTGAACGCGCTCATTTTATACACACATGAAGTGGTGCCACCTGATCCCCATTGTCTGCGCCAGTGACGGGCCGAATGACGCGCGCACGAGGCCACACCTTCAGTAAGCCAGAATCGTGGAGTCGTGGGTGAAATGTACCGAAATCTACCAAATTTTTGTTTCAAAGCAATTAATTTACTTTGTTTACAGGAACCTCCCTGAGAAATGTGACGTCAATGCGAGAATTTCTTGACGTGTTTTTACTCTTTGCGGCGTCGGCTATTTTTGGTACCAAATTGATACGCCGACGGATTTTCGCGTAAAGGCGCATATAATGCTTTCACATTAAAAAAAAGTGGGTGTAGTAGCATCCGAGACTGAAGAGAATTAAATAATAGGAAACCATTGCGTGAAAATGTCAGCAACCCTCCCTGCAGCAGACGCTTTCTGCCGTTACCTCGACGTAGCATCCTAGATTGAATCTGCGCGCCGGTGCGATCTCGGATGCCACGCTTTGCTCAGTGCCAGCATCGAAGCCGAGCGCCCGCCTCCTTCTGTTTTGTCCCAACCTCTACCGCCATTTCCTTTTTTTTTCCTTTTTTATAGCAATTATATGGACACTGCGGGCGCATTTTCGCGGTCGCCATCGCCATTCTGTCCCGAATAAATTCCAAGTGCGATAAGGGTGACTGGCCCGCGCGTGGTATGTTGGCAGTCACTTGATGTGCTGTGTATGTGAGGGCGAGCCGAGAAGGGTGGTAGTTTGACGCGGGGCGTCTTTCCCGGTGCTCAAGGCTGGAGGTGGCAGGATCGAGCTGAGCTAGAGCAGCTAATGACGCGCGTCTCTAGCTGGCCCTTGCTGCCGGTTTCTGCCGGTTGCTGCCCGTGACTTTCCGCGAGGCCTAGCGCGCACGCGGGCCGCTCGCAGTATCAATGTCGTCTATAGCGGTTGCCAGGGCGAGTGCAAGGTTAGTTGCGAGGGCGAGCCGAGATGGCTGGTCGCTTCAAGCTCGCGGCCTTTCCGCGCACCTAGTGTTCAAGGTCATTAACATGATTTTTGGAGCCGCGACACAGTTGAAATTGTCAGGCGAGCAGCAGCGTGAAATCTTCGCTTTGGGACAAGCAGACGCGCTCCTCGCTTTCAGCGTTCCACATCACGCCAGCGTTGTGACAGCGAGGGCTCGCAGTCGTCGAGGGCGATCTATTCAGTTTTGTCTGTTCGCCTGCTACACCATGCTCGCTTAATAGTAATCGAGTGCTAACTGCAATTTATACGGCCTATAAACCTACGAACCCAACTTCGTGTAATTGTCGAATACATTGTGTGATTGTCTAATACATTGCTGTCACTATCAATGATTCACCTTTAGGGCGAAACTGCTCCTTTCTCTCTCTCTCTCTCCTTTCATCGCTTACTGCGTGGCACATTTCTGGAGATTGTTCTGTGAGCTCTACGTTTCCCGAGAGCCATTGAGCTGCTCGCGCTAATGCTAACGGTTTGTCTGCTTCAGGCGTCCATTCGTGTGACATGGAAACGCCAAACCTCTGACGACGTCTAATTTGCGGACCGAGTGGCGCCTTCGAGGAGATGAGAGTGCGGGCTGCTTCGACATTCAGCAGTTCTCGCGTCGTGTAAATCGGTGTAATGCATCGCATACAAGTTCTCAACCGCGCATGTTTGTTTTCATTGCTCAATCTTGGTCAAATACACTTAAGGGACACACTAAACAGAAACTTTGGAAGGAGATTAACCCCCGTATTCTCTAACGACCCTCGACTCGATGCTCTTCTTCCACTTCACTGAGTTGAACACAGCGCCGCCCCTTGGCTGACCATGACGTGACTCTATACGCTCCTGGTGAAAACGGTGGGTGTCAATGCAAGCGCAGCGACGACTTCTTTCGGTGAAGTCTGAGTGAAGGAAGTTCTAATTCGTATAAACAAGCGATTCATGTGCTTATACTGCCTCTAACACCTTGTTTTAGGCCAATTTGCATTTCGAAGCTTTTGTTTTCACGTTTTTTTTTTACTTGCAGCCTGTCACGGCAGTCTCACGTGCATGCTCGAGCGAGTAAATGTCGCTGGCGTGCAGCGAAGAATATGCCCAATCCGCGGAAGGATAATTTTTCGTGGCTTAACTTCTTGCGTAGCTTCCGTAGCGTTGCACCTATAGTGTATGAAACAAAGTAGAGACGCCGTGTGTTCGAATCCTGCCGTCGGACAATTATAACGGTGTTTATTTCATTATTTATTCAGGGGAGATGCTACTCGCAAAAGCTTTTGCTTTACATATTTGTGACAACTCAATGAAACTTTGACCATTTACAGAGCTTGTGCTCCTGTTTTCAAATCTGCTTTTAGTTTTTATGGACCATTTGGTTAATGCTTCGCACACCATGCATTTGTAAAATCAATGCATTTTTGTGCAAGCTTAGACGACAACAGTGAGCACAAGAAAATAGCTCGTATTGCTCCCAATGAATAGTAGAATTCAATAAATCAAGAACATTCAGAGCCCGTCCAGTACTGTGAAGATGGAAGCCAGCGAAGCTGCGACTATGGTGGATCTGCTATAGTGAATATTGCTTAAGTGAATTTATCTATTATCATTATTGACTATATTGAGCGCCTTCGGCATGTTCGTCAAAGAGCAAGGACACCGCCCTCTTGTTTTGGCCCGGCGCGATGGCCAAGTAGTGCGCTTGCTGCGCCAAGTCCGCCCCATCGTCATAGACTAGCGTATAAGCCACAGCGTTCACAGCCGTGGCACAATGCATTTCATCGTTAGGATCCTGACGTCAGGATCCTGGAAGATGTGGTTAAACGAGCGTCCGTCCCATAGCGAGTCCAAAGGGCAACTGCGTATAACAGCGCTAGCGCCATATCTGCGTCACGAGACAAAGGGTCACGACGATTGGTGGGACGTGCCGCCGCCGAGTATCGCGACACTTCAAAGAGGCGTCGGGCTCTGGCGAGGGGTATAACAATGGGCCACCCATCATCCGTTTTGACACCTGTGCTAAGACCCAACTGGCCGGAAACCGCTACGCACATTGTGCCAAAGCAAATGCTGATCATGATAGTTTTATTGCGATAGCAATTATATGGACACTTCAACCGGATTTCTGCCGTCGGCGTCGCCGTGAGGTTCCGTATAGATAAAATCTTCGCCGCGCGCCGTATGCCCCAGCGGAAGCGCGCGGGGACGCGCGCTATCACGGAGAGCGAACGCACTTGATCTCCCACGCGCAAGCAAGGAAGCGGAAAGCCAGCGCCGGAGGGAGCAGGGGGGGGGGGGGCGCACTTCTCTGCCAGCAACCGCGCTCGTCGCTCGTCCGCACAGTCTCTTATCTCTCCCACGCGCAAGCAAGGAAGCGGGAAGCCAGCGCCGGAGGGAGCGGGGGGGGGGGGGGGGGGGCGCACTTCTACGCTGCCAACAACCGCGCTCGTCGTTCGTTCGACCGCACCGTCTCTTATCTCCACACGGCTCTGACCTTTATGCGCCGTGCATTCGCCGCTCAGTTTCCGTTGAAGCGATAGACCGCACGTACCTTCGCCCGCTGCGCGGCGTATGCGCTCGCTGCCAGCGTTTTGACAGTCGTTGGCTGCAGTCATTCAGTGTGATCTATTCATGTTTGTTTGTGCGCGCTCACACCACGCTTGTTCATTCAGTTAGTAATAGTCGGGCCACATTTTCCAACGCACGCTACACATGCAATGCTGCCCAGATCGGCAGTGCAGCACTACAGGTGTGTCCCTTCGCACGCGCTGCCCACGGCAAGCGCTTCTCATCAACACCACCGTTTCACACGCGCCTTCTCGTGGTCATCGAGTCTCTCTTCATGTCGGTCTACTTACGCCGCAGCACACCTGCTTACTTAATCAGCTCATGTTTACTACAATTCATATTGCTACCAAGGCCGCTCACCTTACTTCGTGTGACATTGCTGTGTTGCTATCGCATTCATTGCTTCGCCCTTAGGGCGAAACTGTGACATTTTTTTTCTACACACGGACACGATCCTGGGGAACCTAGCCCTTAACAGCTTTGCTGTATAAAGTATAGTGTAAGTTTGGGTTTTAGTATGGAAAAAAATACAAAGCTGAGTTTCAGTTTTACCATTCTCAGCAAAGAAACTTTTGAAATTGTCTTACTGAACATTTTTGTGGAAAGGTCTGAAAGTTGTTTCTTTGATTTTAGGGCGTGTTTCTTTGAATTCAGGCATAAGCATGCCAAATTCCATTATGATCAGTCTACATTAAGTGCATAAATTTTAGTAGAGAAGCTCTAAAAGTGCTACAAAATGAAGAACTGGCAAAAACACATATGAAAGTTGCGGCGCTCGACAAACGCGGCAAACTCATGTTTTTTTTAAATATTTCTTGCGCCGCAGCAGCCCGGCAAACCATGGTTATTGGGAGAGTGAGGCTTCGCCAGCTCCTCATGCGATCCTCAATGGCGAGCGGCCGCGCGTTGTCTAGTATTTAAATTCTAGTATAGTATTTAATTCAGCTAGTTGGTTCATGCTAAGACGAGTTTGAACAGCTGAACTCAAAAAGAAAAGCAAAGGACCTTAGTCATTTGTTTTTCTTTTTCTATAGTGCTATATATATATATATATATATATATATATATATATATATATATATATATATAAAGACTAAGGGAGACAGATTATAGGACTTCGCTGTGCTAAACTTTAGAAGGAAACTGAAAAATAAAAACAAAGATCCTTAGTCCTTTGTTTTTCTTTTTCAGTTTCCTTCTCAAGTTTAGCACAGCGAAGTCCTATAGTCTGTCTCCCTTACTCTTTTTTTTTTTTTTTGCAGCTCAGTGGTTCAAGTTTGTCTTAGGAACAATTATCGCGTTCTCTCATAAATCTAGCAATAAAACCACAATGTTCAATCGCCGCCATATAATATATTGTGCCCGACCGGTGGCAGACAGCTGTCAGCAGTCCGAAGGTGATTTTAAGTTTATATAAAGCATGTCTGCCAGCCAAACTGCGGATGATGCAAGAATCGCAGACAAGGACGCTTCCGACAGTGGCGTCCCTATCTTGTTTTTCTATCGTATTTTGTCAGCAGTTCAGCCAATAAACTAGCTTTAGCGATGAACAGACTACTTCTGTTCTATACCATTCTGACATAGTAAAAATACTGCTCACCTGCTAATGGAACATTTTCGCTCAATCGCTCAAACGTGATTCAAGCCATCGCACACATTTGACCCATTGCAAAGTGGCAGTCGTCCCAATCTTAGCTGGAACAAGAAGTTCCTGAAAGTCCGCTTGCCCAAAGTACCCTTCAAACAATGTCACAGTTTCGCCCGAAATGCGAATCATCAATTGCCATAGCAAATTAGTAGACAGCTATACGAACTAAGGATAGTAGTGTTGATAGCCGTATAAACTTGTAAACATTCGCTTCCTAACTAAATTAACAAGTACGGTGTCACGCGCGCACAGGTAAACATGATTACATCTCGCTCTATGACCGCGGAAACTCGCTGTCAGAACGCTGGAGTGAGGAGGCGTGGCAGCAGCGAGTGAATTGCGCGAATTCACCTTCGTGCTGTCTCTCGCTTAATGCGAACCAAACGTCGAAAGCACACTGCGTGCGAAGGTACCGGCACTAGTTGCACTTTGTCCACATCGTAGATCGCTTTGAACATGAGGCCCGCGCAGGCGCGCAGTTTGTCCACGTCGCAGATCGTTTTCAAGATACTGCGCCAGGGCGGCCGTGCCGTAAGCAGCAGCCGCCGGTGTAAAACGTACGCTCTCCCTCCTCACCACTTGCTCCGCGCGCGTCGAAGTCGGCGCTCTTCCGCCCCGCCTTCCTTCCTCGCGCCGCGCGAGATTCAGCCAGGATCACCGGCTGACCCTATAGCAAGCTTTCACCCGCTCATACAGCGTACGGCGCGCGACGACGATGTTTGCGATATGATTTCATATCGCAATAAAACACTTACAGTCAACGACTTACAAGGCCACTCGTCGTGTGAGAGTCATATTGCGTGCGGCTACTGCAAACGGATTTGCAATGTCGCTCTACATCGTATTAGAGAGCGCAACGGCACTCACGAAAGCTAACCCGTTCCGTTTTCTAGAATGGTAAGAAGACAAGTTCCGGTAACTTATCGTGCGTCGCTCCAGCAGTGGGGTCTGCCTAAACTTTGATCGCTATGCCGCAGTGGGCGGGAACCCACTGAAGCACAATTTCATACTTTTTGGTGTTTGGACACCAGCAAAAGACAAACTGATCTTCTTAATGCAGCAACTTATGGTATAAAAGCGCTCTAACGGAAGTGGGCGATGAGCCCCTAATCTCTACCTGCTGGAAGGTCGAAAACGGTAACGAAAGCTGTAAGCAGTGACTGGCGTAGACTTCATGAGGAGGAAGAAGGAACTATGAGGAGAAAGAAGCAACTATAAAAAAAAATTCCACCTGCATTGCAACCTGTGAAAGCGGTGAAGCTGGTGCGGATGTCAGACAAGTACCACTTGGTGTTAGACGACATGTTAGACGACGTTACACAAGCACCACCAGCACAAGCGACGTACATCAAGCGCGCACGCATGTGCACGGAAGTGCAGCATACCTCTTCATTGTTCTAGGCCGTCCGCCAACCGAAAGGGTCTTGTTGATCTAAATTAATGTTTAAAAGTAAGTTGCGTCAGAAAAAGCGTAAAGTACGACTTGCACACAAGCTGCAGACATGACAGCTTCGGATTCGATCTATACGAGAAAACATAAATCTGTTACGCGAAAACTGAAAGGTAAAGCCCTTTTCAAGCTGCCGTTTGACGTCTGTCTGAGTAGCTGCGGCCTCTAGGTGGCGGTACCGTTAACACAGCATATATCCTCATTTTTGTAGGCCCTCCGCCTAGCGCAAGTGCGTTATCGAACTAATCGAATTTTTCAAAGTAAAATGTGTCAGAAAATTCGTAAAGTACTACTTACACACAACCTACAGACATGATGGCGTCACATTGTAATTCCAACATACGAGAAAACATAATTCTGTTACGCGGAAATTTAAACACAAACCCCTTTTTCGGCTGCCGTTTTTTGAGTGAGCACGCCACGAAGGAATGCAGACCAAGTAGAGGCTAACAGATTCGCTGTAAAAGCGAAATCACCGTCACACACGGGTGGACACCTCAAGCCCGCGGTTGAGTGCAAGGCTTGGAGAAAAGAAGAAAGAGTAGAAGGGGGAGAAGGGTAATGACAAGTGCGGTGCGCTCGATGCCAGAGAACATTACGGTCTCCAGCACCGTGATGGACTGAGCGTACGTTGCCGAAACTTTCGCCCTAGTGATGGGCCCCGCACCAGTACACGTTACAGAAGAAGAGTAACTGATTACAATTACAAAAAGTTCATTAAAAATGTTATTGCTTTCAGTGACCAATCACTGCCCAATAAAAGCAATCGATGAATTGCTAAAACGTAATCGATTACTTCTGCGTTATTGCTTTTTACGCAACATGGAATAAATTTGCACAAGCACAGTAAACAAAACTCACTGGTCTGGCGCTTTCTCTGCCTACTCGGCAGCCCTTCGCAGATTCTTTATCTTCACTAAAAAGTGGTTTTAAAAATTCTTTGCCGTAGTCTTCTCTCATTCTCTTCTGAATACATCAGCAGCGACACGAAAATCGCGAGGCGTGCGTTCTGGAGAGAACGGCCGGTGTTGTAACGCAACAAACGGTGGCGCAAATATTCTCGCGTCGGGGTCCTCAACTTAGCGCAGAACTTTATGGTTTCTGTGGCTACAGGAACAGGCGCTCCAATTAGGGCCAACGAAAAATTGAGAAATTGGCGGATCCCACGTACTGTGGGAATCGATGTAAGATATGCTGTTTGCTTTGATTAACGATAATTAATGGTAATGTTGGCGGCGAATGTGTAATTTCTTAAGCGCTTAGTCCAATACGACAGTGGTGAGTTGATGTTAAAAGTTACCTGGCGTGCACCATGGCGTTTGTCTGCGTAGTCCACAGAACACACAGGGAGACGTGCTTGCTTGAAGCGTTGTTGTGCGTCATTGTTCGTAATCTCCGAGAGGGTTGAACGGTATCATTGGCTCACATGCTACATCGCATCGTGGTAGAAGTGTTAAACTTTAGTTGAATTATGGGCCTCTGCGTAATTCAAATAATAATTATGATTGTACGAATACATTGTATGCATACATTCGCTGTCTGCACGACGTTTCGCTTTGTAGCGAAGGCGCTTCTGGGCCTGGGTGTCCTGGACGCTGAGTGCAAGCCTTGGAGCCATTTTGCTGGCGCGTGTTTACGTGCTCCTATCTGCATACGTGGCCAGCACGCTGTTGAAACGCCAGCTGCAAGCGCTCTCTTCAGGCTATGGACGATTGTAATGTTTACGCTATCAGAGCCCAGCACGCCACCTCCACAGCCCAGCACCATTTCCTGGCATAAGCTTCCGAAGTGGCCATCGCTATCGAGCCGTAGCAGTGCCGGTTTAAATCGGCGGTGCACATCTTGCGCCCTATATTGTGAAATTATTTCCATGTGTTTTTATTCCAATCTCCTGACGTCAAGTTTATGTAACCGCCGACGCAAGCATCGAGCGGTGAACCGCAGCTTTCTTTGAAGAGCCCAATGAAATTCATTCCTAGTTTATAGGAGGCCACTTTTGTTTATAATTCAAAGCGAATAATACTGCCTAATTTGAAAGATTTTTCTTATCTAGTTGGCTGACATAAGGCGAGAAGCACGCCGAAGTGCAAAGAGTTTAGGTGGCGCCAGGCTAGCGCCGTGAAAATAGACTACCGTTGAGGAGGGTAGGGCCGGCGTCTGCGATTGGCCCGCTTCTTGCTTAGCTTTCGATGGCTGATAGATAATCGCGGCAACGTCCAACGGAAGGGTAAACATTCCGCTGAAAGGGATCCTCAGCGAAGTAAAGTTTGTAAAGGATGTCGTGCACGTCCCGAAAGGGCTCGACAATGTTATGCTGCCGCGCAAAAAAAATTTATTATATGCAAATACATCTATTCTCCTCAGCAGCTCCGAGCAGCCAGTGTCAGAGCGGTCGGCGATGCAGCCATCTTCTATTCATTGCAGAACGGGGCAACGTCCGGCGATTCCGAAAGAAATTCAGTTTCGTTCAGCTTATTATTGCATCTTTAATGCGCACACGTCCCTTTGACGTGGTGAGTTCTCGCGGTTTTGTGACGTGGAGTGACAGACAGACGAAGTGGGCTCAACCCGAAAACTTTTAACCGATAGCGGAGGGCTGATTGCGAAACGCGTAGAATAGAAAATGGTTTTCTTTTGTTCGATCTAACCATACATCATCAGTGTGATTGCAGAAATGGAATTTAGAAACGTTGGGAATAGCTTTACGTTATGGTACCTCTGGTGCGTGAAAATCGGGAAACAAATACTGAGCGCCCCGGAATAGACCTGTCTCAACATACGCATCTGTGAAGCAGCTGCTTGGCACGACCATGGGCGTTCTGCTGTATCATCATCTTAATCATGAGCGTATTTTATTGCGAGAGCAATTATACGGATACTCCCAGTAGATTACTGCCGTCGTCGTTGCCGTCGCCGTGAGGTTCCGTATAAAGTCCTAGGGTGATAACCACATCGCCACGCGCCGTATGTGGTATGTGCGAGTAAAAGCGTGTGAGGTGGAGCCTGCGATCGCAGCTCAATCTCGTCCATGCAAGAGAGGGATGCTGACAGGAAACGCGCCGTCTTGCGGCATGCGAAAGACATGGGGAGATTGGACAGAGAGGGGGGGAGGCGGCCTTGTTCTCCGACAGCAACTGCGCATTTCGCGACAGCGCGCATGGGGGAACCGCCGATCGCGGCTCAATCTCGTGCGCGCAGGGAGGAGGCAGCGCGGGAGGGAGGGGGAGTGGCGTTTGACTCCAGCACCAACTGTGTACTTTGCACGGCCATGCGCAGTCGCGCTCGCCTTATTATTGCGATAGCGATTATATGGATACTCAAAAGCAGATTTCTGCCGTCGCCGTCGCCGTCGCCGTGAGGTTCCGTATGACGTCATTTGGAGAAGAAATCGTCGCCGCGCGCCGAACGCTGTATGTGCGAGTGAAAGGGCGCGAGGGGCGCGTCTTTCACGGGGAGTGAACGCACGGCGGAGAACAAACGCGCGTTCTGCGCCGTGCTCGCTTAAGGGCTGCAGAAGTAGGCGTCTCTGTTCTCCTTTACAATCACCATATATGTAGAGCAAACGCGCCATCTTCCGACGCGCGAGAGGCCGTGAGGGAGGGGGAGGGAAGGGAGGCGACGTTTAGCTGCGGCACGCAGTGCCTATTTATATCAGAGGCTCCGGCAACAGTCACCAACGCCGCACGCATTTTGAGCGAACGCAGGCAAAACGCCGATGGCGTCGACAACAGTTCTGCGTGTTGCCGATGCTGCTGCATGTCCAAGTTTATACATCTGATAAAGCTAATATCATTACTCCGTATAGCTCTCTACAAGTTTGCTATCGCAATTGATGCTTCGCCTTTCAGGTGAAACTGCGACAACTTTTTTTGAAAGCAATCTGCAAGCGGCTATATACCTTATGTGTGAGGTGTTCTTGTCGTCCAGTTTGTGTTGAAGCGATACACAGCGCGAAGGTCACTTCGCTGGCTGCTGCTGCCGCGATTCCTGACGCCAGCGTTTTGACAGCGAGCGTCTGCGGTCATCGATTGTGATGTGTTCATGTTTGCCTGCGCGCGCTGACACGATGTTTCTTAATTTAGTTTGCAAGCGAATATTTCCAAGTTTTTACGGCCGATCAAACTACTATCCTTACTTCGTATAGATATCTACAAATTTGCTGCCGAAATTGATGCTTCGCCTATCGAGCGATTTTTTTTATGTCCACTGCAGGCAACTGTACAGTTCTACTGTATATTGCTGCCAAAATCAAGTGCTCTAAGCTACATCGCCTGTTACAGCTTGTCTCGTCAATAAGGTAAATGGTTAAAAGTAATTGGTTCTTGAAAAAATTATTTGAATTACGCTGAGCGTTAACGAGTAAAAATGTAATTGATCAATTTTTCAATACAGGCAAAATATGTAATTCATTACAAGTGATAAATACCTGCATGGGTTACGTACGAGTCTGCCCGGCAGCCCTATCGAAGGAACCTGAAGTTGTCGGGCCATCGGTATACGGAGAAGTGTGGCGCCGACCTTGATAACAACTTGTAATATGCGGTAGTGTGCTAGCCGTGTGGATATGGAAAAGCATTTAGCGTTCACTGAATAATATATTTCTCGCTCTTCCTCTCACCCATCATTTGAACGCAACAAATTCTCGCAATACTTACATGTTGCTGTCACCTTCAACCTTGGTTTCATGTTATTGCTGTAAAGACCCTCAGGAGGAAGTATTGCATATAGGGCTGGCTACGCAACTATACAGCAACACATAAGTATGCGTGCGCATACAGAGTGCGTGTTTTGTTGTTTTCGTTTACTGCGAACACATTTATTTTAAAGCCTACAAACTCCACTCTACTGATGTTACTATACCCGTGAAATATCTGCCCAGGCGGACATCATTTGCAGGACAAAGTCAATCAATCTGTTCACTAATAAACTAATTACAGGAGTTAACTTGTTTGTTATATGTTTCTAGATTTCGCTGTGGCCATGTAGGCCAAAATAATTGGCCTCAAATTATTCGATCAATTTGGCTGATAACGCACTGTGGCACCGCGGCACTGCGAAGCTTGGCTATCAGTCCAGCCCCTCTGCGACGTAAAAGCGCGCCGTGAACAGACGCTCACGCCACACTTGCCTCTTCACACGAGCTTATTCTGATTGGCTGATTGCGCATCTCGTAATTGGGCGCGTAGTCACTTCAGCAACATGGCTGAGACAGCTAGCTTTATCGCGCGGTATGGCGACGCTTTGTTTGGCGCCGCTCTACATCACATGAGGGTTGCACTTGTAGTGCCGCACTTCGCGGGGCCGCTTGCGTAATCACTTAAGTTCAATGAATAATTTGGCGCCGACTATTTCAGTGAACGTGGGCATTTTGAAATATATAAACACGGAGTTAGAATGCTACGATTCACTTTAGCTTTTTAATGTAAATATGTGCCCGAAAGCTTATAACTAAGAAGTTAAATGATGTAGTTTATTTAATTGGTTAAACTGCACGCCGCGGTGTCTCAGTCAGCTAAGGCGTTGCGCTGTTGAGCACGGGGTAGCGGGATCGAATCCCGGCCGCGGCGCCCGCATTGCGATGGAGGCGAAATGCAAAAACGCCCGTGTGCTTGCGTTGTAGTGCACGTTAAAGAACCCCAGGTGGTCAAAATTAATCCGGAGCTCTCCACTACGGCGTGCCTCATAATCAGAACTGGTTTTGGCACGTAAAGCCCCAGAAAGAAGAAAAAGAAGTACATAAAATCAATGCGATCAAACGAATGTGACCAAACGGCGCTGGATAGAGGCTTGCAGAGCGGCGAACGGGAAGTTGACGAGTCTCAGGGCCTTCTGTCGGACAGACCAGCGTCGTGACAGGAACGCTAGGAGGCAGTGGTGCGCCCCATAATTGGCCAAGGCATTAGAGCCGCGTAGGGAAGTGAGCAGCCGCGGTAGCTGCGGGCAGCAGTGCACCTTACGTGCACAATGGACCCGCGCGGGAGTCACGGAAGGAAAAGAATGAAGGGTGGGGGGGGTCGGGACGGACTTTATCGCGAGACACGCGAGCCCGTGCCTGTCGTCTCTCTGCCAGCACTCGCGCAGCCGGGTTCTGCTGCGCTGGCAACGCGCGTCTCTGCGTCTCTGCTGTGGTACCAGCGCGTGGCAGAAACCGCTCACGCGATGGCCAATCCCGCTGGCCGTTTCCTCTGGCCCACGACGCGGTTCCCCTTCGCTGTACACATTGGCTCGGGTCCATCCGTTCCGTTTTTTCCCCTCATGGCGTGGGGAATGTCGTCTTACTGACCTCGCACGCGCCGTACCTGTTTCCAACGGCGCATGCGCGTTGCGGCTCTGGCTTCCGGAAGTGCGTGACGCACGTGTTCGGTGGAACTAAACGTTCGGTGCTGGTACATGCCGTTTTCTTTTGTAGGCGTTTCCTGCTTTCCCGCTGCTTCGGATCATGGTGTTTCCCCATGCGCCGTAGAGGCGAAATCTCTTTTGGTTCGAAAAAAAAAATGTAACCCGAAAAGAGCCACGTAGCCAAAACAAAATTTTCGACGCCAATTCGGAAGAGAAGTAGCCCAGGCGGGTCCAACCGAACCCTGGGTTGGGCTCGCCGTGTAGTTTAGTTATGGCTTTCTGGTGCAAAGCAGGAGGTCGCAGATTCGATTTGCAGCCGCGGCTGCCGTATTTCGATGAAGAAGGAATGCAGCACTGCTTGTGTGCCGTGCTGTGGGTGCACGTTAGAGAACCTCAGCTGGTCAAATTAACCCGAAGTCTATTAAGCCGTCCTTCATAACTGTGTAATTTCGGGTTTACCATACGTCATAATTTAACTTCCGTAGAGCATGGTTGGGTCTTTTTGTTCATCAATCATGCAGCGCCTGCATAGGGGTGGCCGATGCCGCAGCCTGTGACCACTGCGTTGACAAGAAAACTGTGCGCCACAATATGTGGCCGTACCGGCATTGCGGTGTGCAGAGACGCTCACTTTCTGTTGTGCTCGACCACCTGTACGACCGGCTTCCGCAGAAAGATATATTTATGGGACATCCACGTCACTTAACCTTACATCACCAGACTCTGATAGCATGATTGTGCGTTTTGCGTTCCACCAGCTTGCGTGAATTAACCCCTACAGCAATCTCTGTTTCACTCGTTCTCATTTTTTTATTCTCTCTTTTTCTCCAATCTTTCTGACCCGTTTCCCTCACCCGAAAGCAGGTTAGCAAATCATCAGCTTGAGTCTGGTTAAACTCCCTGCCTTTTCTCTTCCTCTCGCTCATTTTCCCTTGTTGCTGAGTCTCTCTTGCCACACACCTTTTTTACAGCGTAAGCTGTTATGGGCTTATTTCAATGGCCGTTTCGGTTCGCGATGGTGTCCGCCGCCGCCGCCTTCCAGTGTCCGTAACCGCTATCGCCCGAAGGAAGGAAGGAAAGAGTGGAGAAGGAAAGGCAGGGAGGTTAACTAGTTTAGCACAACCGGTTTGCTACCCTACACATGGGAGTGGGTTGGGGGAGAATGAAAGATGGGGAGGAGAGAGAGAGCACATAGCACAGCACACACATCGTCGGTCACAGTCAGTCACCATTGCAAGGTACGTGACATCATTGTGAGCGCTGCTTGTCCAAGCCCGTTTCTTTCAAAAACCTAAGTAGTCTCTGCGTCGCCTTCAGCTGCGATGACTTCTGTCTACGACATGTGAGAATCGTTTCAACTGACATTGGTATATTGTCAAGGTGCGCTGTCCTGAATATAATGTTCAGAGACAGTCCCTGGCGTCCGTTCTAGCTTTCGCCGGAAATGTGAAAAAAAAGGAACCCGGTTCCCGACAGGATCGAACCCGCGCCTGCTGCGCGGGAGTAAGATACTCTACCACTGAGCCACGCAAGCACTTGCTGTCAGGTAGCGGAAAAATGTCCTATAAAAGCGCCCTAGGCAGGCGCGCAGGCGCAGGCGACGAGATGCGATTCAGACGAGGCGCACAATCAACGCCATCCCGAGCCTCCACAAGTATGGTGGCGTCATCTAGTTAAGGTGACTGCAAACGCAGTGGTGCCCTGCATAACCAAATAGGACGACATATAAGTTGCATATAGCAGTTGCATATAGAGATATAGTTGCATATATCGTTGCATATGACATATACGTTGCATATGGCAGTTGCATGCTGCATGTAACTGGACCTGGTTAACTCAAGCAGGCTTTTGCCAGACTCTATTCTTTCTGCACAGCGGCCTCATTAAGGTCAGCGGCAATCGGGGCGATGGCCCGCCGGGCTTTATCTTGAAAGCGAGCTGCTTTGGGGGCATAGTCTAGGTGGGCCGATGGCTCGTATCTTTGCGTGTGCTGTGTTCTCGCCCGTCATGTTTCGTTACAGCGATAGACAGCACGAAGGTCACTTCGCTCGCTGCAGTTTTATCCGTTCATGTTTGAATGTGATGTTCACGAGTATGATATATTCATCTTCGCCTCTGCACGCTGACACATACTTGATAATTTACTTAGTAAGTGAATGTTTACAAGTTTATACGGCCGATAAAACTACTACCCTTACTTCATATCATCATCATCATCAGCCTATTTTTATGTCCACTGCTGGACGAAAGCCTTTCCCTGCAACCTACAATTACCACTGTCTTGCACTACCAGATTCCAACTTGCGCCTGCAAATTTCCTAACTTCATCACCCCTCCTGGTTTTCTGCCATCCTCGACTGCGCTTCCCTTCTCTTGCTATCCATTCTAGAACTCTAATGGTCCGCCGGTTATCCATCCTACGCATTACATGGCCGGCCTAGCTCCATTTCTTTCTCTTAATGTCCATTAGGATATCGGCTGTCCCGTTTGCTCTCTGATCTACACCGCTCTCTTCCTGTCTCTTAACGTTACGCCTAACATTTTTCGTTCCATTGCTCTTTGTGCGGTCCTTAACTTGTTCTCGAGCTTCTTTATTAACCTCCAAGTTTCTGCCCCATATGTTAGCACCGACAGAATACAACGATTTTACACTTTTCAAGTGCATCAGACATTTCCCGCTCTGAGGCGACAGTATTGTGCCGCCTCTGGCTCGGGGTGGCATTTACAAAGGCCTACTCGTTCCGCATTGGAATGGGGGATACGCCCATGTGCGACTCTTGTGGAACCAGAGAAGCAATTGAACATGTATTATGTCTCTGTCCCCAGTTCGACGTCGAACGTGAAGCTCTCCGGACAGCATTGAACCGGCTGGACTCTCGACCATTTTGGAAATGAAGATCCTTGGACCATGGCCGTATGCGTCGATGGCACAGAAAGTCACGAAAGCCTTGTTGCACTACCTCAAGTCGACAGGTCTTGACGACCGTCTGTAGACTTCGCGCGAAGCTTCAAATGTGCGCGAAACTGTGCTCTCTCTATTTCCTTCCTCTCTCTTTTCATCCCTATACCCCCTTTCCCCAGTGCAGGGTAGCAAATCGGACGTGCGTCTTGTTAACTTCCCTGCCTTTCCTCTCTTCTATTTCTCTCTCTCTCTCTCTACACTTTTCTTGTCAACGACAGTGGTAAGCTCCCAGTCTGGATTTGGTAATGCCTGCCGTATGCACTCTAACCCAATTTTATTCTTCTGGAAGTTTCCTTCTCATGATCAGGATCCCCTGTGAGTAATTGACCTAGATAAACGTACTCCTTTACAAACTCTAGAGGCTGACTGGGGATACTGAATTCTTGTTCCCTTGTCCGGCTATTGAACATTATCTTTGTCTTCTGCATATTAATCTTTAACCCCACTGTTACACTTTCTCGGTTAAGGTACTCAATCATTTCCTGTAATTCGTCCTCATTGTTGCTGAATGTCATCTGCAAACCGAAGGTTGCTGAGATATCGCCGTTGATCCTCACTCCTAAGCCTTCCCAGTCTAAGAGCTTGAACACTTCGAATCATGCAGTGAATAGCATTGGAGAGATTGTGTCTTCTTGCCTGACCCCTTTCTTGACACGTAATTTTCTACTTTTCTTGTGGAGAACCAATGTAGCTGTGGAATCTTTGTAGATATTTCCCAAGATATTCACGTATGCCTCCCGTACTCCTTAATTACGCGATGCCTCTATGCCTTTCATAATATATGACAGCCATATGGAGGGGCTTATTGTACTCCGCAGATTTCTTGATTACCTGATTGATGACAGGGATGTGATCCATTGTAGAATATTTCTCCCTGAAGCCGGCCTGTTGTCTTGGTTTATAAAGTCAAGTGTTGCCTTGATTCCATTGGAAATTGCCTTGGTGAATATTTTTTTCCATATAGCTCTCTTCATATCGTTGTCTACTAATTTGCTATCGCAATCGATACTGCGCCTTTCGGGCGAAACTGCGACTTTTGTCAAAAAAGAACGCTTGTGAAAAAATACACAGAGCAAATGGCTTTCTTCAGATGAATGTCCAGAATAACATTATAAATATAAACGTGCACATAAAACACAAGAAATGCACACTTTGAACGTGTAGAAAAACCTGTAGCAATATGTGTATGCTTGTGTATGCACAGTGCATGCAGAGCCATGGGTGGGGCACATTGCATACGTAGCCGCGAAGGCATATACAAGAATAGATTATCCGCAATTTTTAAGTAAGATTCAAAGAAGCACCTCAGAATAAGGAAATTTGAAAGCAGGGTAAAACGATGACAAGCCTTGGCGTGTAGGTGACTTGGCGAAGAAGAATATACTCTGTGTAGAACGTGTAGTATTTTAACTCAGATTTCATAAGAAAAATAAATATAACGGGGCTATATTGATTCAATGCTAAACGCTTCACTTGCGCAGTTATTACTGCATTACTGCTGCATTACTCCATCGGGAGATGGTTAATGCCGACTTTTTTTTCTTTTCTAGTCCACGTTCTAAGTACCCTTAGTCATAAAGCTTTACTAAGGGCACCATCCTACAAATTTTGATTATTTTTCTTGTTTTCAGTAGTCAGCGCATTCTACCAGTGTTCCCCTCAGTGAAAGGCACCCGGTGCCTTTTCGCTTCTTTGTCGAATACTTCTTTACCATTTCACCTGCTCCCCCGCCTACCTTTCATTGCCCAGCTGCACCCGCTTGAACTCTGCACCCGGGGTGGGTTTGAAGAAGATGGGAAGCGAGAGTGGCATAGTTACTCTTAAGTACACCGCCGTTTGTAAAGATGTCTTGCTAGCGCGCTGCACCATCTCGTTCAAGAAAAAAAAAGAAAAAGTTCATGTTTTTGACGGAAACGCAGTAGGGGAATCCATTCACCTTATATCGGAAATTGTCCTATTTTTCTTTGATTTGCAGAAATTGACTGACACACCGCGTCTGGTGCTCCTCCACGGCGGCACGCGGGAGCTCCGAGTAGGCTACCTAGGTGGCTATTTTATTCCCGGCGCTTTATGCGTGTCCGAAATCAGAACGTCAGAGCTCTCTCTCTTAATTATTACCTCGTCGTCGAGAGCCGGCTGAGTTGCTCTTTGACAGTGGCAGCTTTTTCTGGCTCGCACCTGAGTTGCGGTGCAGCGTTCTGTATAGTTACATAGCGGTCGATATTCTCCCGACAGATAAAGTGGGGAGTGGCGGTCTGGTACGCTGCCGCACAGCAGCTGTTGCGATTTGGAGGGTGAGCGTATGTGTGTCCCACGTAACTTGAGTTAAACTTTAAAAATGTGCAAATGCCACTTAGCTGGACAGAACCAAGGTAACGTCGTTCGCCGTCGCTTGGAAATACTCAGAATATTTGTTGCATTCCGCCTAATTACATAGTTACTCTTCATTAATTAATGAAATTCTGAAATGTTATAATTATTGAAAAGTTTCAGTGAGAAAATTGTACAGCAACATGAGAAACTCCCGATACAGCTTTTTGTGGCTCAATACATGCTACATAAAAGGGTTTTCCCAAGATTGAAAGAAGCCCGCGAATACAATCGAAGTGTGCGTTGTAGTGCACGTTAAAGAACACCAGGTGGTCAAAATTATTCCGGAGCCCTCCACTACGGCGTGCCTCATAATCAGAACTGGTTTTGGCACTTAAAACCCCAGAAAGAATAACAATCGAAGTGCCGCTCTATCTATCTATCTATCTATCTATCTATCTATCTATCTATCTATCTATCTATCTATCTATCTATCTATCTATCTATCTATATATGCATGCATGCATGCTAGGGTGACTCTACCACGTGTCAGTAGCCGATAACTTCTGGCACCTGTTAGGGACCGGCGGCTGCTCCAGAACAAGACCTCAATCGTTTCTCTGCCTCTCTCTCTCCTCTTTTTTATATATTCAGCCTCCTCCCTCTCCATTCTTTGTTTCTTTCTTTTCGTCTTCGTGGCAGCGCCGTTGCGGAACCTCCACGCGTTGGCCGGCGCAGCCCCGCCCTTTGGGGGCTGCGACGCCGGTGTCATCGGCCAACGCCCTGTGGCATATCGGCTGCAGATACGCATCTGGCCTTTGTTTAACCAGCCTGCACGACAAGCCTTTAACCCCCCTCCCCCCCCCCCGCGTGTGCGTGCGCTCACCATGAGCGAATAAGTCTCCTTCTTCTTTATGCGGTCGTGCGGCTGCGTCCCGCTGAGCTAAAGCTGTAATGACTCGGCTAATCAATAACGAACTTTGGCGAAGAAAGTTTTCGCCCGTCACCGGTCTGCTGCTTCTTCTTTTGTCTTCCCTTCCTCGTGTACTTCGTTTGTTTCCCACCGATCTTTCTTGTTTTCATTTCTTTTATTTCCCTGGCTTTTTTTTTTCTTTTTCTTTCTAGCAATTTATGAGATTTTATGATGTCTCATGCTTTTTGGAAGCCCTCGGCGGCAACTTAACAAAATTCAAGTGATATAGTTATCGTTGATAACTTCCCCATGTTGGCCTATCTGCACACTGTGTCCTAAATACGGGTGGAGCTCGGATACGCGGTTGTCATAAATGTTTAGCAGCTAAACTGTATTTACTGGTTTCGATTTATACTCACCCTATATATTTATCATCAGTAAAGCTTTTTTTTTTCGCGATTTGCTGCACACTCTTCTTTTTTCCAGCTGTTATATTTATTTATTTATTTATTTATTTATTTATTTATTTATTTATTTATTTATTTATTTATTTATTTATTTATTTATTTATTTATTTATTTATTCTGTAAGCCTAGCATAAGGCTACCGTCATCCAACATTGAGACTTTTCTCATTATCGCCTTCAAATTTCTACCTTCGTATTCACAATGTAGCCTTACCCTAGAGGTACTAGTGTCTGTTCCTATGAACAGGCAGTGGTCGGTTGCTATAGCGAGCACATTTATCATTGAAACCTTGTGCGAAATTTCTTCTATTGACCGTTCACGGAGACAAACGTAAAACCGCGATCCTTGCCGCACATGTGAAACATTGTAGCACCGCTTGTGTCTACTACCTACACAAGAACCGGCGTGTATCATTTTGTTCACGCCAGTCAGGCAGCTGACAAGACTTGCTCCTTTCCCATGAACCTGATTTTTTTTTTCTTTTTCTTTAGGGAATACTGAATTGAAGCTGTCGCTCAACCATTGACCGATTCATTGATTGATTGAATACTTGATTGATTAATGATTGATTGATGTCCCGCGCTATCTGAAGAAATGAAACGTCATTAGAAATCACACCTATTGATAAATCAGAGAAGTTGCTGAAATCATGGGCTAGGAACATTCGTAATCTCGAAGATGAGATAATTTTGTTATTGACATTTCACTGCATTGTTCTTGCTGACCCTGGGAACATGCGGCTTGTTTCTTAATGCAAATTTTGTGTTTATTGTTTACGTTCCATTAACGAGTTTTTTTTTAATTTTCCCCCTCATAATGCCCAGACTCGCACACGACAGTTTGGCTTATGGATGGGGGCTATAACACTGTAGTAGTTTGCTGCCCGAAAACAGCTGTTTCTTGACAGTTGGCGCTCCTTGCCCTATTATTATTATTATTATTATTATTATTATTATTATTATTAATAATAATATTATTATTATTATTAGTAGTAGTAGTAGTAGTAGTAGTAGTAGTCGTAGTCGTAGTAGTAGTAGTAGTAGTAGTAGTAGTAGTAGTAGTAGTAGTAGTAGTTCGTTTGTACGGCTTGCAATAATTTGTCGACAATATTACATGCGAGTGTAACCGCATTGTCAGAGATAGAAATGTACAAAATGGTAACTGGGAGGTAAGCTAATCGGTCATCACACGAAGGGTATTACTTATGAGGACTATTTCTGTTGTATTAGTGTTATTAATTTAGAAAAACGACTAGAAGTTAAAAGTTGAGGAATTTGTTATAAAATTCAGTGCTAAACTATGATTGTACTCAAATACGAGAAGCAAGCGTTTCAATTGCTTATATGAATGGTAGCCAGTCGTCAGCCCCTGTAAAGCGTACTCTGTTTGCTTACTCGTGTGCATAGTGGGCAAGCCTACGTTTTTTTTTTTTAAACGGACAGAGGTGTTTGAGATGTAAGAGTGACCGCTTTTGCTAAATAAACCATGTCGACACCTTTGAACTCGCATTTCTCACGTTTCCAGCATTCCTGTCTATTCAAAATTCTGTAGCGAAATGAAATTGGTTTCCATCTTGTCCCGTTCAAACGTGGGAGCCATTCTTCCTGCCCGCTTGAGATTCGAGATCGAAACCAAAAGCGTCACATTTCCTGAAAGTGTGTAATTTAAGCCAAGATATTGCTACGTACAGGTACTGTTTTAATAAATTTGGCTTTAGGATATATAGTGCACTTATAGGAGTGTACTTCAAAATGGTGGTGAGATGTGCTTGTTGGCACGAGGACATGATATTGCAAACATCGCGAGAACGGGTCTAAGATTAAGGGAGCACACGACACAGGTGACATACGAGTGCTTTGTGGTCAATAATGTTATTGAATTATTTCAAATTTTC
Source organism: Dermacentor silvarum (assembly GCF_013339745.2). NCBI lineage: Eukaryota > Metazoa > Arthropoda > Arachnida > Ixodida > Ixodidae > Dermacentor > Dermacentor silvarum. The sequence continues at coordinate 47,283,068 of NC_051155.1, forward strand.
GCCAGAGGGCTGCAACGCCTGCTGTTATGGTTTATTTACATCGCGCATGCTTCGTTTTTCCAGTCGTCTGTTTGTTTTTTCGTCTTTTGAAGTTCGGGTTTGTCGATTAACTATGGTTGACAAAAATACAGTATTTTTTATTTATGTATTTTTTGTAGTTTTTCTTTTCTTCTTTATTTTAGTGATGGAAAAGTTCTAGGCCAAAAGATTGCTTTTACGTAAGTTCTTAGAGAACATGCAACACCAAAGGCAGGCTGCACATCTGTCTTCGGTGGACACAGAACGGAGGAGTAAAATAAAGGTGCTCGTGCAAAACGACACTGTGGCGCTTTCCAGGAGGGTCCAAGCTAGGAGCCAGGTGGATGTTAAGCGTATGAGATTTTACTTTCTTACCCGAACATTGGTTTCAAAATTTCAAAGTTGTTTTCCCAAAACTTTAATTTCGACATTCCTGTTGTTACGCAAGCATTCATAGAATTTTTTTTTTCCGGTGCACATTTCTCTAGGAAAATTTGTACACTGTTTCTTTGTACATTATCGAGTGCAAGTTAACGAGAATGGTTTGAAGTCGGCGGTTAGTTTGATATTATGGGCAATTGTTTGAAGAAAGCCTTGCAATAAAGGCTGATTTTATGTTTTTTTAGTTATTTTAGTGCAATGCGCTTTGAACAAGAGATATGGCAATGATGGTGCACCATTGAACCTGCCATTGATATGCCTACATGCCTGCCAAACCGTTTTTGTTTAGCGCCCTTCAGTTTGTAGTTATCACTGCTGACATGACACCCCCATTATCGCACAATTATATTCGTAAGAATATATCTTCTGGCCTATTTTTTATTATTTAAACCACTTAAGATGCCTACTTTACTGTGCTTTATAAGAACAAACTAAAATTGTAGCTTTCGAACTTCAATTCTGATACTTTTTTTTGAAAGGTGCTAGCAAACCTTAAGTGAACTTGTGAATAATGGACTTCTGAAGGAGATGCATGGGCGAAATATTTGTATGTGTTGAGAGAAAGACAAATAGCTCGCGGTCGCGGCATGCATAAATCCCATAACTCATTTGCATTTTCTTTTACCTAATAGAGTTCGCATTTCCCGTTGTAAGCTCACATAACGGCAAGTACAATAGTCTTACTTACCCTAACTTTGAAATTCACAGGCACGTTTCATGGTTCGCGTGCAGGGAACAATGCGTGTACCTAAAGCTCGTGTCAAAAAAAAGAAAAAAAACAACACCTTGGAACAGTTGCCTAGTGACTTCGTTTGTTTTGACAAAATATTTGATATTCCTAAAATGTTGCTGAACTTGCTATAACATTTTCTGTACTCGGAGCTTATTGTATTGCAGACTGTGCTCACTTGAAATTGAGGCGGCCTACTAGTTGCTGCGTTGCAATTTTATTTTTATTTCATGTTTCCTCTTTTAATTTGCTTTATTGCGATAGCAATTATATGGACACTCAAAGCGCATTTCTGCCGTCGCCGTGGTACGTCGCTGTGAGGTTGCGTATAAAGTCCGAACACGGTAACATCGTTGCCGCGCGCCGTACGCTATATGTGCTAGGGAAAGCTTGTGGAGGTTCAGCCGACGATCGTGGCGCAATTTAGCGCGCGCGAGGTGGAGGTGCGATTCTTACGTCGCGCGCGACGCACGGGGCGGGGGGAGGAGCGTTTTACTGCGGCGGCAGCTGCTAACGGCGCGGCCGCCGTATCTTGAAAGCGATCTGCGACGTGGAAAAAGTGCGCGCCTGCGCGGGCCTCATCTTCAAAGCGATCTGCGATGTGGACAACGTGCAACTAGTGGCGCTAGCTTCGTTTGTGCTGTGCTTTCGACGTTTAGTTCGCGTTCTAGCGAGAGACAGCACGAAGGTCAATTCTCTCTCTGCAGCTCCCGCGCCTCCTCACTCCAGCGTTTTGACAGCGAGTTTCCGTGGTCAGTCGAGCGAGATGTATTCATGTTTACCTGCGCACGCGTGACACCGGGCTTGTTAATTTAGTTAGTAAGCGAATGTTTACAAGTTTATACACCCGATAAAAATAATATCCTTACTTCGTGTAGCTGTCTACTAATTTGCTATCACAAGCGATGCGTCGCCTTTCGGGCGAAACTGCGACATTATTTTGATACAGGCTGTCATTACGTCATCTGCAAATATGTGTCCTGGCGTAAATATGTTAATGTGAACTATCTGTAAACTATGTGAGGGCGCGCACTGAGTTCTATAGAATTTTTCGTCTTAGAGTTGACTTCTCCAGCGCAAGAAACAACATAGACGACAAAGAAGCACACACTGACAGCGCTGAGTCTCAACTGAATATTTATTGAACACGACGTAAACGCGGACGTGAACATGCATGCACAACAGAAATCGAGATTACACAGAAAGAGAAAACACGAACGGCATTGTAATCTGTTTACCGCTTGTGCGTGTTTTGAAGAATTCGATCTTCTTATCACTTAAAGGGCCCCTAAACCACCTCAGATATTTTTTGAACATTTCAAGTATACACGCGCATCGAGTTCAGAATGTCGTCACGATCAACGATGCCAAACGCTGCAGCGGTACGCGCCGCGGGCGAGCCACGAAAATAATAATAATAAAAAAAAAACACTGCCGTCCTCCTCTCCTGGCCTTTCCGGTATCCTCAGCGGTCGTCACGATGTCAGCAGGGTGAATCTGGTGATGTCAGTGGCGATGACGATGTACATTGTTTGAACAAGAACCTACGACTTCCGGTGAGTCTGCTAGCAGTTACGCGCGCTTTCTGCTCTTCCTCGTCGTGTTGCACGTTTGTGCGCCCTTGCGAATCGGTAATTACTGCCCGCAACGCAAGTGCCAAATCGCTCGCGTTCCAACGCAGTCGTGCTTAGCGGTCTGATAAGCTGCGCGAACAGAGTGCGACAGTGTTGGCCTTTCCAGGACGTGCGCGAAACACAGGTTCTATAGCGGCACGCTTCGCATAACACTGGCCTGGCACCGCAACAAGAGCGGGTAGCCGAGGAGCGCCGAGTCCACGTCCACGTTACCGGCACGGTAAATCGCCGCACTGCCGTTTGCCATTCGCGGGCCGCCGTTCGACAGCGGTTTTGCTCGCGAACGGCGAGATTTCCTTGCCGTACGTAGGGAGGATGAGACCGGGACACCGGGACTCATTTGTGCGGCATGCCTCACCGGCCGCTGATCGCTCGACGGCGCCGATATCGTTGCTAGGCCTTTTCCGGTTATCTTCAAAGCTAAAGCCGACGGCGCTTCGAAATGAATTACCGATGCTCACAAGCCGCAATATTTTCTTATCCTTGTTATCGCTCTTCGCAATAATTGTACACAAAGAAGAAAAACACGCTATTAGCGGCGCCGTCGGCTGCGATGCGAGCACAGCCGAGCCGGTCCTCTCCCACGTGCACTGCAGCTTAGCTGCAGCCCATGTTTTCGTTGTCGGTTGGGGAAGCCGCAGCAGCTTCGCGGTCGTCGATTAGACCGTTAATCGTACAGCGGGCGGGGCGCCGGCCGAAATGCCGTATACTTTGGACACCTCTCGCGCGGCAGACGTTCTTACGGCACTGGAGGGCCTGTTCGCCGTCGGTATACGTGCCGCTAGCGTGGACGTGCCTTAACCGGAAGTAGGCAGTGTTTCGAAAAGCGCATTGGCGATGACGTATGTCACGTGACATTTCGGGAAGCACTGGGTGAGGAGGGGAGACCAGTCGACGAGGAGAGATAGCGAAGAGCGAAACGAGCGAGGGCCGTTTTTCGATCATCAAACGCGTGTAACTCCGCTATTACGGCACCATTTCGAAAAAATTATCGCGGCTACGTATTCGTTGTAGACTCGTACACAACTGCAACACCACAACTAAATTTCGACCTCAGGGTGGTTTAGGGGCCCTTTAAGGAGATAGACGGCTGGCTGATGCACTTCGTACTGTTTTTGATAATGTGGTAAGTCTCTAGCATTATTCTGTTGTTCACGTCGCTGTGTCTCTTTAAGATCGCCGCGTATCAATTTAGGCAGTCTGTATTTAATTGATACATCAAAATTCTGATTTAAGCGCTGTTTACCTAATGAAAAGGCGTGACTAGCGTTTTTGATATGCTGGATTCAATTTTCTGCTGTGAATAGTTCAGCAAACCATTTACTACTGAATTCTTACTCAATAATTTTTTTTTATTTTGCTGTTGTAATTGCACGAATGTACTCTCCGTAGCAAGACATATGTGTGAACAAGTGTCTTTAGTTTTCTGTATGCGCTTTGCGGCGTTACAACCCGACAAGGAGCGAAGCTAGCCTGTCGTATCGGACCGTATAACGTATCGGGCCTTACGTAGAACCGCCTCCGAGGCTCCTGCTCAGCGCCTGCAGCGGCACATTGACCAAACTAGCGGTCGGCTATAACTGGTGTCTTGCAAGAAAAGCACAAAACGCACGTGCGCTTTTTCTGCTCTCACTGCGCGCCTGACGGATCGAGTGCATTCCGCGCGATCCAGCGAGCCGGTTATCGACTCCGTGAAATTAAATGACGCGTTTGCGCGCTTTAGTTGTTGAAACAGGGATCTCTAGATTTACATGTTCGTTCTCACCTGGGTGTTTCTCCTTATCGTGGTGTTCGTTTGTATAGTTACAATCTTCTGTAATCACCTTTTTTATTTTTGTTTTTCACCACCATGGTATGCCTGGTGCTGTTCTCTTTTGGGGTAACAGCCAGTTCAGCTGCACAACATGCCGCGTATACCAATGACGACGATTGTAAAATAAAGTTTATCTATCTGTCTCTATTCCACTGCGGCTGCGTCGCATCAACTGTGCCGTTAAATGCGGCGTAGGAACTTCCCCGACGAGCGCACAACGACGTCACTGACCGCTCAGGTACGCCGATCCTGGTCCTGCAGCGGGCCTGGGGCGTGATTTACTTTCCGCAAGAGGGAAACTGAACCCCGGGTGTAACTCGATGTCGTCGCGTGGATCCCGCAGCCCCACCCTCATCACCTATAACAACAAGCCGCACCTATAACAAGAAGAAAGTTCTCGCGCAACGACGCCCCCCTTATCACCACCACCGGTGTGGCACGTCATTAGACGCGCTGCCTTGTAACTGCCGCCACGCCACCGCCACACTATAGCCAAGCCACTGTCACTGCTGGCTCGCCGGCGGTTACTGGCTGCCAGCCTTCTTTTTTTTTTTTTTTTTTTTTTTTCTTCTCCTAACTCTGTGCTCTCTTCCCTTGTGCGGCGGCCAGTCGTCGCCGGTGTCTTCCCTGGACACCAGTGCGGGCGATCAATTCGCCTTTTCTCTTGCGTTTATGTCTATCTCCTTTTAGGCGTTGTCAGGGCATTTCGCGGGATTGACAGTAGCCGCTATAGATCGGGCGCCGGCGCGCTTTGACTGTCCCGAAAAGCTGTTCCGCAGATCCTTCGCGCGCTTTCAAGAGCTCCGAAGTCTATGGCGTTCTTATGGCGAGGAAGCTCGCTGTGTTTGGAGAAAAGAACGAGAAAAATCAAAGTAATAATCCGCCTGCCGTTGATAGAGGTTGCTTGAAAGGTATAAGACATTTTTGGTGCAAAGCCACGCCGTTCATTCCTGCTCTCATTACAGTTCGTTGATGAAGCTGGGCCTCGTGTAGCTTGTGCAGAGAACTTCAACGCAGTGAAGTGAAACGCACTTGATGGCGCTAGAAGATCATATGAACTAATTAGATTAGAGAAATGTTGACCTATCTACATTCTTACCACATTTATTGCATTATCCTCATTATATATGTTTTGTTTGCAGCTTGGGAAGCAGAGGCCACTTTTAAAGGTATCCCAAGGAAAGTTTGCACGCCTTGTTTTTTTTGTTTTTTTTTTTTTTTTTAAGAAAACCCGTTCTGCTGGTATACGCGTATCCCATATGCGAAATTCGTGGTTTGAAAGGAAGCCTTCTGCATTTGGCTTACGAAAGGGCGAAGAGTTGTGCTCTGGTTATACGACCAAGTCTTGGACTTGCAGTAATTATTGAAAATTGCAATAAACAAGACCAAGAATGCTTCGAGTCAGTGACAAATATCATTAAAGGAAATAATACATTGCTGTCAACTTCACGACGTAGCCGTCTACGAATAGCGTCTGCAGCACAGCAAGGGGTACAGTCTATTGATTACCATATGGAACATGGATGTAGGCAGTCGTTCAATGTTGCCAATCTTAGGATATCTGCCGCAACCTTTGATTGATTGATCGATTTAGTTATTGATTGACTTATTGAGTTTGACATCCCAAGCATCACAAGGGTCATGATACTCGTCGTAGGGGGTCCGACTTAAATCCGCTGCCTAGGCGTCCTTAATGGGCACCCAAAGCTCCGCACACCAGCAATTTTTGCGTTCCTCCCACATCACACAGTGTGGCTGCCATGGTCGCCAGAAATGTAAAGTTTACTTCGCGTTTTTCAGCAGGACGTCATAGCCACTGAGCTATTACAGCGCGTATTTGCAGCGTCGAGAACCCCCATACATTCCTGTAGGTCTCCACATCCACCCCAATGGGTCGCCTTCGAGACGGTGCTTATAAAGTTACACCCCACGAAGCGTCTTGCGCACACCGAGTGAACATACACCCCGCATCTCGCTCTCAGCCATAGTCGACGCACACCTCGCAGGCCGCACGCGCTGCGCTCGCGCACGTGTCTCATCTCGTTGCCGCGTCCCGAAACCTTCTCGGGCCGCCGCGTGCGCGATGCTTTAAGGTAGGATCAGCGCCGGAATACGGAGGCCGACGATACGGCAGCCCAGCCTGGAGGCTGTGCTCCCACGCTTCCTCCGGGGCGAGTGTGTGCGCGCGGCGGGCGCGTGTCTTTCCAAATAACGAAGGCGGCAGGCAACGGACGCGCGGCCGTCGAGAGACAATGACAGGCGCGGCAGCCGCTTCCTCTAACAAGGGATCAATGGGGGCTCGATGAAAAGATGTCGTTCGCTTGCGTCTCTCCCTCCCCCGCCCTGGCAGTGTTGCCCGGGATTGGATGTCGACGGAGGCATCTCTCTCTCTCTCTCTGCTCGCCTGTCTTCCTCTTGCGAAATGCCGCGTGGAGCCTCAAGTCCAGGCTTCAATGGTCTGCGTCCCGGAGTCGTCTTCGTCTACTGTTATCGGAGGGGAGAGGCACGATTCGGTGACCGGCCTCTTTCGGCGTCGTCCTCCCGCCCACCCTCTCTCCCCTGTTGCGAAGTTCGCTACCCCCGGGCTTATCTGGTTCCTTCGCTAAGCTGCTTGAGACGCTGCAGGACCCGGACCAAGTTAATTGTCTCCGCTCTTTTGTGTCGCAGGCGAGTCTCCCAGATTTCGCGTGCTTTCTCCAGCGCCTCGCGTGTCGTTCCCGTGCTTTTTGCTTTCTGTCATTCACGTTGATTTTCAGCGTCGCGCTTTGTTTTCGTGTGGACGCCCCAGTGACGGTGGCCTTTCCCGGCCTGATCTTCTTGCCCGTCTCGAATGTTGTGCTTTATAGTATGCGAACGTCATTAGATCTGCGCTTCAGGAACGCGACGCTGAAAAGCGTCGTGCCGAGCTACTGCGCCCTGCTTTTGTTATTTGCCTAAATTCCGCGAACGCCATGCAATATGCGGACATTCATGAGCGCGTCAGCGCCACGCAGAAATGTAATACGAAGTTTTTTGCGACAGTATGGGGGCTTTTGGAAATCTCTTACGTGATACCAGCTGTTCTTGAGTCGCCAAGTACAATGGGGTGTAATGCAGTAAGATATACTGCCTTGAAAGAGAAGCAGTCGCCTGTCATGTTGCAAGCTATGCCTGTTAGGGATATGCAGTTGGCATTATTAGAGAATGTTCCAGCTGCGTAAACGATGCCTCGGGCTTTGTAGTCATGGCAATATCCTGGTATCATGTGGCAAATTCGATCCCTTTTGTTTCCTTCTCGAGAAGTAGGCCGATACCTCGTTTTTAAGAGACGGGAATTTAGAAGCGTCCTTCTTTGTTGCGCGTTGGTAGGCCTTCGTCTTGAAGAAGAAACATAGAGATAGAGTCTACTAGATTGTAGTACACTCTAATAGAGATGTTGGCGACGGTGATGGAGAGATGCATTCGACCCGCGTTTTAGGGCTGTCGCAATAAACGCGCATCTGCCGTCGGCTGAAGGACACGTCGTTCACAGTGTACGCTGCTACATGCGCAGGCGATGCTTTTAAACCGATGCAGAGGCATTAGCTAGACCTGGTTTGTGAGAGTAGCGAGGCGTGATATACACTTGTATATACAGACGTACGTTTGCTGTTATCAAAAGTGGTGCAAGTTGTTTTGCATATTACTTACTTACTCAGAAACAGCGCCTACATCAGGTGGATGCTAAGTCCGCCTTCTGGCAAGTGCAAATGAGAAATGTCTCAAGTCGGTCGTCTTTCACGCAGCCTCGTTTGCTTCCGCCTGAAGAGTGCTAGAACTGCGCAAGCGACCTAGATACACAAGAGAGAGAGGGATGTAAGTAAGGATCTTAACCAGTCAAGAGACCGGTTGGCTACCCTACGCTAGGGGAATAGAGAAGGGGACGAGAAAGAAGAGAGAGAAAAGGGGGTATAGAGACGTGCACGGGCACTACTGCAGAGTGAAAGGCGCTCGTACAAACCAGACGGTCTCAGAAAGCACAAAAGTGTCAAGCTGCTTAAGTACACTACGGCGTGTGGCGTGTACGTGGCGCTGAGTTAGCTTTGTGCCGGCATTTGTACCAATAAGTCAGTAAGTCCAGCTCATCTTGACTTCAGCGTCCTGTTGACCACATGTAGAATCTACGTGTGGCAAGCAAATACTGGCGCTAAAGTTCGAGAGCTAAATGAGGAGGACGAGAGGAGTGAGGAGGGAGTCGGCGAGCGATGCTAAGAACTCGATGCTCTTTGGCAGCGCTTGCCAGTGCAGTTTGTGCTACAGCCTTGGGGTCCTCGAGGAAAGGGGTCTGGTACGCGGTTAACCGCGCCGGCCAGTGAGCTGGTGCAAAAGATAGGAGCGACCCGCACGCCGGGCCCCAGGCATGACCGCACGCAGCTCTGACCGGCAGCTCCCTCGGGATTCGAGAGCGTCAGCGGCAGCATGGTCGACGCGTGGGACGCCCCGAAGACGCCACCGTCGCTAATGAGGAACGCCGCCCCGATCTCGCTCCTTCCCCCGGGAAGCGGCGTGTGATGACGTGCCCGTCGGTCGGCCGCATGCTGGCGATTCGCTCGCGCACCGATGCGCTCCTGGACCCACGCGCCCCCATTGATGACTTCTCCGTGCGACAGCTCTTTGCGCCTCCATCGACTGATCTCTTCACTCAGAAGCGTTTTGTGGCGGTGTCTTTGAGCGACTTCCTTTCAAATCACAATTCACCTAATCTAGGCACCGCGCTGGAAAAAAAACACTGGGGTTGCCTTTTAATACATGTATGTATTTTTGTAATAATTATTAATAATATTTTAAAATTAATAAATGGGTTTCTCTCTTTCTCTTTGAAATCAATGCAAACGTTTTGAGAGAGAAAGAATCACTTGCGCTTCGTCGCTATGGTTGCCCCATAAAAAGGTAAAGTGCTTTAAATATACGCTTGCAGGCCTCATGCATTGCCGCCCCATTAGGACGATGGGAAGAGAGGCTGATTTTTATCTGTGGCTTTGTAGGTATACCTTGGTTTCTCATATTTCTGACTGTCAAAGCATGTTGTTTGTGCTTGTCCATTACCCCTGTGCAGAGTACACCGCTCTGTGAATGTACCCGTCTGCGTGTATTGTGAAATAACTTTTGTTGGAAGAAGTGCTTAGTTCGTATTTGCCTTCTCGTTTTTCCGCCCTTGTGTCTACTCGTACGCTACTTGGCGCTGCCCGTGGCTATTTGGTTGCGCATTTCTCTCGCATTTTGCCAGATAATGACGGTAAAGCGGTTTATATGTATGCCTCATGCCGACCTTTAGACGACGTTCCGAAACGAAGTTGATAAATTCATGATCAGTATAGAGGATAGGGACAGCGGGCACGTTTTTTCTTTTTCTTCTTTTTTTTTTGCGGTTACCGCACTCTGGCGACACAAACAGACAGTCGAAAAAAATGTTGCACGTTCGTCCTATGGCAATAAGCGCTCGGAATAGTTTTTTTTTTTTTAAACCATATTGTTCCACTGGCATGCGCTGAAAAGGTTCCCGGTCAACGCAGGTTCTTCCACTCGTTTTTTTTTTCTTTTTATTTAATTGCGCCGAGCAATAACACTACACGAAACCAACCTGCAGCATCCGTAACGTCAAACTGTAATGCAATGCTCGCTGCACAATTTATATCGTCCTCGTGGGCAGGCTAGAGAGATGCGGTGGTAAAATTTGGCGTACAAAGTATCGAAGAAATTAAGAATGCGCTTGACAATTTTTCGCGTCGCAGGATAATTAGTCTGATCATAAGTATGTACTACGAAGGGGCTAATTCAAGGCACAGTGAAGCAATGTTGTTCGCAGCGCAGCTTTCAGCGCTGTAGTCATTTTACGTGTTCCTGTCCCAGAGACGGACTTCGCTGACTTAGCTGTCGGTAAACAAAGTGCCGTCATCGCCTTGACGGTTCTGACGTCGTCATACAACAGCTTTGCGCAGCCAATTACGTGAGGATGCAATATATGTCCAAGCTTGTCTTCTTTTACAGCGGCTTGAGCAATACCAGAGAACAGGGGCCGTACGAAGCAGTCTATCTATATGTGCGACGCATGGGTGCCGGCTACACAGTCTGCTGCGTAAAATGGAATAAAATGAGTTCGTCCGGTGCTTTCACCCACTGTAACGTAAACCTCTGTGAGCTAAGTACGGCATAAATTGGAACCCGAAAAATTAAAATAAATAAAAAAGGAGAGCATGGACACCACATTTCACAAAGGCGCTTCGCGTTTTTGATCACAGTTTTGATCCTTTGGCATAGCAATCGTGGGCAAACGACGATGACACCGGTGGGGACGATGGCCGAATGACGACGACACGACGTTGGTGCCCATGCGACGACGATGACTTACAAATATGACACGGCAGTGAAGACAAAAATGACCGCACGGTTGTCCGCAGGTCGCGTTCTAGGGATCGAATCGTTGGTACCAATAGTTGTTCCATCACTGGCAGCCGTCGTCGTCGTCTTGCTGCCATTTCCGTCGTCATCGTCGAGCGCTTGACGTCGTTGTCGTCATTTTTATAGCCGTCGTCGCGCCAGCCTGTGTTGTTTTGGTCGCACCTGCGGCATTCTTTCGACTGACCATTTGTACTGTTGGCTTTTGTTAGAGGGCCTCGAGAGTTTGGAATTTCTTAGGGTCTTTTTTTTTGTGCCACAAGTGATTTTTCTCACTGCCACAGTGCAACCTAGTTTTACTTGCTACGAATCTGGTCAACGTTCTCCGCTTGCCAAGCAAGGCGGTGAAAAAAACGGGTGCTTAGATTTAATATGTAGTACAGCATAAATGAATTACATTCTGCGGCCGTATTTCGCAACTGCTTGTTTCGCAATTCATATCTTTGTGTCATTACGTTGAAATTACGTATAGCGGCAACGTCATCGCCCAAGTAAGGTGATAGCCGTGAGGCGTTTCGTAAAAGCGTTGCGCCGTGAGAATTCAACGGGCCTCCGCTTTCGTCTCAGACGACTTGCCAGCCCAGTGTGCGGCCCCAATCGAGACTCCTTCCACAAATAATACATGCTCTGAAATATGAGGCGACGCTCCCGGCTCTGCAGCTGTTACATATTCAGGCAAAAACGAAGGTAGCAGGTATCGTTTATGCCGCTGAAATGCCAGTCATCTGCCCCTGTTCCTGAAAAAAAAAATAGTAATATACAACAAACTATTCAGCTTCAATATCACAAAAGTTGCCAAAGCGCCATTTTGGCGTGCGTGACTGTTGCATTTCTAAATCTATCCCAATAGGCACTGGGCGGCCGTCGTAAGGCGCCAGCGGCGCGCCGGCGATATGCTGGCGAACAGCGCCGCGAACGGCAGCTGTCAGAGCACTGGCATGTGAAGCAGACGACGGGACGAAGGCGCTCGGTGCTTCCAGTGATTTGGCACTGCGGGTTTTAAGGGCTGACGCACCAGGAAAACGCATTTTCGTGTGTGCTTTTGAGAAAGGTCGTCACTTGTACGAGGCAGATCACATTCGTGGCATCAGGTAGTATATAAAGCAGAAACGAGCGCAAATTGCGATGCAAATGCACCAGGCGAACGGAGCTCACCGCGGCAAGCTACGACGTGGAACTCCAGCAGTTATATTCCAGATGTTATTTTGTTGTGCGCGTTAACATTCTCGCGTATTTAATCATGTACGTAGGCGAAGAACACAAAAAAATTATGGAGAGAAAAAAAAAGGAGACATCCGTCTTCCTTATTCTGCTTCTTGAGCAGCTTCGCCGATCGCACATTTGTCAGTAAGTTCCGGTTCTCTGTCCGTTGCAGTTCTTTTATCTTTGCAATGCTTCCCCATTCTTAATTGCTTATAAACTAGCCAGATCTTCAGGCACGGCCCATTTTATATAGCCTAGCGGGACGGGAGCCATCGGTGGCGGTGAGTGTGAACACGCCACTGCATTGGCGTTCGCCGTCGATGCACAGCACAGTCATGTGCCGGACGCAACAAGAGTTGGGAATTGCTAGGAAGGAAAATGTACATTAAAAGGAAGACTGATACACTGATAAGACGGCAAAATGACTACAAATCTGAGTGTTCGCCTTCGGTGCCCAAGCTCCAGAGACGTTACACTGCGGAGGCGAAGACAGGCAAGTGGGACACGAAGCTCTTGCGTATGAACAGCTCTTTTATTAACGTTAGAACAACTAGACCATAGCAAATCAGCGTCGGAAATGTACAGTGCCCAGCGATTGAAGCGCTGGCAGCGCGCGGCTGCCGCCGTTTTTTTCTTTTTTTTTTTTTTTTTTTTTTTGTCGCGCCACAGGTGAGCGCTGTGGGACCAAATGCAGTCATAATGCGTTACGAAGGTTCTCGCTTTCACTCTACACCACAATGCATCAGTTTGGTGTCCCCAGCGCTTACAGTCAGTGCAAAAAGCGCTGGCGACCATGCGATTCGAGTATCGCGTTTCAATTGCTGAGCACTGTACGCGCTGTTGCCTAAAGACCGCACATATACAGAATTTCCGCCTGAAAAACGCCATGCCGCGATGAACAACGATTGAATTGAATGTCCTAACCAGCTTCAGTCATGTTTCAGTAACTTTTGGTGCACCCGAAACGCAACATGTTTGATCAGACTTGGTTTCACGGCAGCGCCTGCTGCGCGCAGGCCGGCCGCCACATGCCATTACAGTCGCGGCGCCGCCGCATGAAGGCGCCACTAGTCGAAATTCATCCCGCGCCCGGTGCCTATGGAGAAGTTCACGGGAAGATGGAGGCTTGAAGTGATTAAAAGTGGTTATGCACTGTTAACCACTGTGTCCCCATGTCGAAACTAACATGTTTGGACATCAGGACTTGTCTGTCGCCGTCCGGACGAATACAAGTCCCCTTGTCGAAACGCTGGCTTCAGCGACATTACTTTTTCTAACACTGTTAGTCACTTTTGTAGTTCTAGTAGGACCACAAAAGTCGCTCATGCCAAAATAGTAAAACTATGGTACTGCACGCACTTAAAGAAGAGGGCTTCAAGGTTCACATGACACTCGCGAAGCAGCCTACTTTTTTTATCGAGCATCGCCGATGTTCTTATATGTACTCTGTTGGCGTTCAGAATACGGCTTGGTGCGGCATTCACACGCACCTTCTGGCGGCAGTTGCCAGCCTTGCTCGTCGCTTTCTATATCCTGTGTATATGTTTACAAATAATAATAATAATAATAATAATAATAATAATAATAATAATAATAATAATAATAATAATAATAATAATAATAATAATACCGAAAACACCACCCTTACCTAGAGAAGCCGCTTGGTAAGCAAGAAAGAAACGAAAAACACAGAAGGCGAGTGGCGACGCCACCTTGAATTGCCGCACCAGCTCACCGTGACGCCATGGATTTAGACAGCGTCGTCTAGGTCTCAGTTAATGCTTTAGCGGTAAAGATTGACTACATTGTGTTCTAAAGAAGCCCAAGATTGAATCTGGCAAGTTTCGCGAACATTTACTCAGCCAACGTGGCCCAAATACAAAAAATTACTTTAGAAGTCGTGACGTCACATTCAAGGGCTGACGTTGAGGTTTCCGCGCGAAATTAAAAAAAAAAATTCACTTTGAGCTTCATTTTCTCCTCTAATAATTGACCTATTGCAGTGTAATTAACGACAACAGAGTTTTTGAAGAATACTTTATCAGTCTAAGTTGATTTATCGCTTGGCTTTAGTGTCCCTTTAAAAGCACCAGGTCGATCCGGGTTTAGTAACGATTCTTTCATTCTTACGGCCCGTCGTGTTTGACTCATCAGCCGTGGTGGCCTAGTGGCGTTGGGCTGCTAAGCCGCATTTCGATGACAGCGAAATGCGTTAACGCCCATATGGCGCTCGCTAAAGAACCCCAGGTGGTCAAAATTAATCCGGAGTCCCCCACTATAGCGTGCTTCATAATGGCATCCTGGTTCTGGCTGGTAAAGTCCTATAAATTAAATAATTACTTTCGTTTTTGGCTCTCTAGAAGCTGCATCCCCCGCTATTGCCGAGAAACACCACTCGAGGTGATAGATGACTAAAACGAGTTTACAGGGGAGAAATTAAGTTCCTTTGGTGTGTGGTGACTTCGCAGCTGACGCGTCATTCGAACTTTTTTTTTTTTTTTTCGGTGAGGAAAGAAGTCGGGTGCCAAGATTTGCTTTATTTATTCTTATTGAAAGTGTGGCTATCATCCATAAATTTTGGAGTATCACGACTATAAAATGCCCTTCCTCCGCTCTTTCTTTCCTTTCATTCTTTTTTTTTTTTCGTATTTCTGCTCTTGCTACTCAAAGAATGGGATCCTTCAAAGGAAGATACAAGTTAGCGGTGATAAAGCAATTAATGTGCTGGAATTATTATTATTGTTATTATTATGATTACTCAGAACTCAGGGTTGTTCCGGGGCACGTTAAATAAACGTGATTGATTGATTTATTTTAAAGCACTTATACCATTGAAAGAGAGGAAAGGAAGGAGCAGGCTGGAAACTGCCACCGATAGGGGCACCACACCTGCCTACTCTTCAGGAAAGAGTGACACGTGCTCTGGAATACTTGGCATTTTCACGCAGGGCTGGCACACGGCGTTCTGAGCGCCGCGATAATCGGCCTTCCTTCGTCTCTAACAAGGATCGCATGCAAACTACTGCTCATTCATTTCCCATGGAGTACCGCGAAGAAATAAAAAAACTGCAACACAGGTTGCGTTCCAGCTACAAGTATGACTTCGAAGTGCCGCATTTCTCCCGCGCAGACCACTGCGCACACCGGGCATGTAGACGTTCCCCTTTCGTTAAGGCTGGCCTTTGCCTCTTGGGCAGTCACCAAGAGTACCGCGCCCCGTGCGAAGCGAAACGCTCAGACCAGGGTCCTGATTACATTCCAGGCGCGAGAGCGATTCCTCGTCGCGAAATGACACTGCGCTCGGGTTCGTACACACGACCGTCGTCCCCAGAAGGCAGTGGAGGGAGAAGCCGCAGAAGCGCCATCCTGATAGTCCCCGTCGGGAGAAGCGGACTTCCCCATCCGTTCCCTCGAGCTTGCCCGCAACTCGCGCGTGTTGCTCCTCTGGTCACCGCACGCGCTCGTGGCAGCGGCGGCTGCCAGTAGCCCGCCTTCATTGCCGCCGTGTCCCCCCTCGGCAACCGCGCCGAGTCCGAGCGGCGAGGGAGCCGCATCAACAAGTGCCATTAATCTGCGCCGGTCAATAGGGGCGCCGACGTCCGGCGCAAGGGCTCGTTTGCGGCGACCGCGCGCGCGCCCGGCGCAAATCGAATGTTACCCCCGGCGAGGCCTAATTGGTGCCCACTGGGATGAATTGCCATCCATCTCTCGCTGTGCCCGCTATCGCCTTCGTTTGCTGCCGTTTTTCCTTGCCCGCGGAAGCCTCCCTCCTGCCTGGTCCTGACAACCGCGCTTTCCTTCTTCCGAGCTTGGGCGGGGGGGGGAGAAGGAGGCGCCCTGTTTTTATTTCCGGAAGCTTCCTCGTAGCGCGCGAGGTCGGTAAGCCACACAGTGCGTGCTCACTACTCGCTGTTCGTCTCGCTTAACGAAATCGGCGACTGTTTGTTTCGGACACACTATACAAGGACGTTCGTTTCGGTGGTTCGCCTTGGTCGAAAATCGGGCCTGTTCGATTCGCGAACCTTGAGCGGCGCTTGTCCAAACTTGGAGTAGGCGCATCCAGCTTTAACTCTTGGACTCCGCGGTGAACGCAGTCGTGGAGAACGCCAGATGAGTTTGTGCACGCGCAGATGTCAGCTGGCGCGATGCGAAACAACCGAAAAGAAACAGGATAATGCAGTGAAAAAAAAAAAATCAGGACACAGGGAGGGGGTGCTTCTTTTACGATATCGCCGGCCTCTTGAGTGCGGATTAGCTCACCCGCTAGAATGATTTCACCGGCTTCCTCCCAGCAGTTTGTCTGCTTGTCAGCGTCTTAGAACTTCACTGCTTATTGAGACACCTAAGCAGCGTAGGTTGGAACTCTAAAGCCGCCGTTGCACTTCGCTCCTGAGTCGCAGCTTTGAAATAATTTTTTGCGGCAGATCAGTCGACTGGAGGTTTGACTTATACTGAATGCCATAAAGGGTTACTCGTGCATCAACTCGTATCTCTGTGCGAAATTGAGCGTGGTATATCGTTCGTCCGTGTGGTCACCTTCTATCTCCCCACACAGCTTCCGAAAACTTTAGCTTTAGCAAGTCGCTATTGCTATATCCTTTGAAAAAAAGAAAAGAAAACATTAAACTGCACAATAAGACAAACCCAGCAAGGTTTTCGATCACGTCTTATGAATATGACCGCAAAAGAGGAGGCCAACGCATCGAATAAAGGACTAAGAAGATAATTCAGTGGCCTTCCACTACTGTGAAGATCGAAGATGGAAGCAAGCGAAGGTGTGACTATGTAGGGTCTGCGGTAGGGAATATTGCTATAGTGAATTTATATATTACCGTTATTGATTATATTGAGCGTCTGCAGCATGTTCGTCAAAGAGCAAGGACACCGGCGTCTTGTTTTCGCCTGGCGCAATGCCCAAGTAGTGCGTTTGCTGCGCCAAGTCCGCCCCATCGTCATAGACTAGCGTAGGAGCCTCGCGTGATTTCTTACTTACCTTCTTTCTTTCTCTCTATCTGTCTTTCTCTCTTTTCTTATTTCCTTCCTTACTTCCTTTTTCATTTTTTCTTTCTTTCTTTCTTGTCCCTGGGTCATACCCTCAGATCCAATGCGGGTATGCGCATCGCGTGATTTTATTATCGTTAATCGGGACGTAACTGAATGAAATGAATGAAATTATGGGGTTTTACGTCCCAAAACCACGATGTGATTATGAACTGACTAGCATGTTATGTTACTGGTGTCATGACCTATCAGTCATGTTAGTCATCCGTTTTGACACCTGTGCTAAGGCACAACTGGTGGGAAACCGCCACGCACATAGAGCCGAAATTCCAATGATGATATTTTTTTCTACACGCGGACACGATTCTGGGGGAACTAGCCATTCACAGCTTCGCTGCAAAACCGGCCGTGTTTTGACGGAAGTCTGAGGACCTTAACGACGTAAATATGTCTTTCAAAACTTCGGCAGTTGCTTCGTCTGACTTCTTTACTGTGTCCTTAAGTGCCGAACCAGTGAGCCTTTCCCATACGAATTACGACGGTAATCTGTTGTCTCGTCACCGGTGATTGAGTGAATCAGTTGCGCTCATCAGCCGCATTTACTTCTCTATGCGCGTGCTGTTAGAGTGAATAACCGTCACAGCTTCCCGCGTAGCGCGTCCCTTCGCAGGCCTCAAAACAGAGCGTGCGTTTCATTTTTTTACCCGTGCTTCTTAGCGCTCGCATCGTATTTCATTTATTAGAGAGGTTTAGATAAGGGGGACGCAAGCGTTGGGGCCCCCTGGCGCTTGTGTCCCCCTAATCTAAACCTCTCGATTGTTTCTCCTGCTGGTACAGCTACGTTTGTCGTGTGTAGGAAACGTTGACACCAGGGATGTTGTCGGATTTTCTTCTTTTTTTATTTATTTTTCTTTGCTTACGAAGACACGAAACATGGGCAGGCTGTAAAAAATTACCAAAACAAAGAAAAAAAGCAAGAAAGGATAACCTAACTTTTAAGTCTATTCTCTTTAGTGTCCCTTAAAAGGACACCTGACGTCGGCGTCGCAGGTAATCCTTTAACACTCCGCCATCTTCCTTCACGTTGTCTCTAATAGACCGTGTGTTGCGTATGGATACTAAAAGCCATAATTGAATTTTTAGGCTTACGTTTATTTAAATCACTGTACTTAGTAGAGGATCGGGTCGGCCACCCAAAAAATCTAACATTAACGACAGCGTGACTAACCGCAGAGCGCTACGGCACTGGTAGTTTACACAATACACAAAGCACAAAAGCGTGGCTGACGCACAGGCGAAAATATTTCAATAAACTCAGATGAAGGTAGGGCCCACGGTGAAACGACGGTACCAGATATACATTCGGAGGCAAGGTTCCGCCAGATCCAGAAATGTACGGCAAGAAAGGTGAGCAAGCACAAGTAAAACAATATATATGGTATTTTGTTTATCTGCACTAAATTTTGAAAAATGGCAGTGGCGGGGGACAGGGGACCAAGAAACACCTCCACCACTTGTGACGTCACGGTGGTTCAGTTGGGCAATAAAGCGACTATATTTGTTTTTCCGATATGTTGCACTGGCCCTGTACTAGCTTTTAATCTTGTTTTAGTTATTTTCCGTAGCTCGCTAGTCCATCTCAGACAGGTAGCATGAGCGTACGGCAGCCGTCTCGCAATTGCGGAGGACACGTTCGACATTCACAGGCGATGTCTTCAGGGCGTGCGTACACCTCGCCTCGCATTGCTATGCGTTCGGCATCTCAGGGGAAACACCACGTCGGCGCGCAATGCGTGGAACGCCAAGAAGCTCGGTATGACTAGGGAACAAGACTTGCATGTAGGCTTTCTATAGGTATGACAGGCTCGCACCATCTCTCCCTGCATTATGCAGCCGTATGAGCGCGCGGGTACTTCGTGCCTGCTTCCTTGAATCGGTGTTACTTACTTCTTGGATGGGCCGTAGGGCAACCATCGTTCTTTCTTGCTATCGGCAGCGGCATCTCAAACGCAGAACTCGAACGCGTGCTTGTTGTTCGGAGTGAGTGACGCAGAGTGTCGATTGTCGTTATTGTATTCGGAATTCGTCTCATAGCAGGCGAAGGGGGCGAAACAGGTGCGTCTTTCTCCCAGAGGTCTATCTATCGTCGACCGACCGGTATTTGTCGCATAGCTCTAAGGCACCTTATCCTGGCATTGTGCAGATGCCTTCTATTTTGCGATATAACCTTCGATGCCTGTTTGAGGCGAGTTCTCGCGCCTTATCGCATATTGATGCATTGGTATATATGTGCGGCGCTTCCCGTTCTCGTTTTTCGCTACTTGTGGCTTAACCGGCTTGCAGTCCCGAATACCATTAGAGAACCGACATGAGACTAGACGCATTTGGAAGGTCGTGGCGGAGTTACAACATCGCAGGTTAGTGCGTTCCATTTACTCCTAGGAATAGCCCCGAAGACGTCAGAAACTGCATTTTGAAACGCCAGGTGAATGGACGTCCAGCCTTGCAGACCCGCTCACATTTACTTCAAAAATGAAGAAGGAAAAATGAGAAGAAACACTCAAGGCAATCTTTTTTACGTGAAACGTCCTTAAAATCGGTAAAAGGGGGGGCGCTTGCTCAAACCGCATGTAACGAAAACATGTTATGCTAATATGGTTTATATACAAGGTGTTCATTTTTAAGCCTTACGGAAATATTAGAAATCGCCTGTGGCAGGTAACATAATTCTTATTATTGAGCGGGGTTATTCGAAGAGGCGGACATTAGTAGCACGAGAAATCGAAACACATGTTCAACTAATTAACAAAAATTTACTAATGGACTTCTTAGTAAATTAATTTACGATACATTTTGCAATTTACGAATTGTAGCCGGTGAGCTTGTCAGGCGTATCCTCTTGGAATAATTTCCAGAATGGCACCAGTTTGGAGATATGCGCCATCAAACCCGCCGTAAAAATGCACTGTTGTTCCACTTACTTTTTTACCAAAGTGCTGTTTTATTCATTGAAGCACAAAAGTAACTGGAACGCCCATGTATTTCGCCCCACACATTTGGAAATAATATCTCGAAACTGGTGTCATCCTGGAAATTCATTTCAAGTGGAAGCGTCTTGCAAGCTCACCGGCTACAATTCGTAAATTGCAATATGTGTCGTACAGTAATTAACTGAGACGTTGAGTGAAGTTTTGGTAAATAGTTGAATATGTGTTTCGATTTCTCGTGCTGCTAATGTCCACCTCTTCGAATAAGCCAGCTCAACAATAAGAATTATGCAACCTGCCGCAGGCGATTTAAAAAAAATTCCGCAAAGCTTAATTTTGAACACCCGATATTTGCAAGCGTACTACCTATGCGCCCTTACTTTGGTATTGTTGCGTCGAGGAAAGAAGGCATTAGTCTATCATGCATGTGTCACGTGCATTGATGGGGCCGTTGTCGCGCAACGCATAACGCAATCGGAGCTACATTTTACCTCGCGCGCGCCGTTAAGAGAGGCGTCGCTCGGCCGTGCATTTGTTTATCTGAGAAAAAATGGTCGTATTGGATAGCGCTGATTATGCCGTTGTAAGCATAAGTTATCAAGTTGAAACTGGTGCTCATCGGCAGTTGCGAGGCCTACAAGTGTGCATTTTGTTGCAGTAATTACACGCTTGCTCTGCAATGGCGCACCCGCGCTCGACATTTATGGTCCAGAAATGGCGTGAACAGACTCGGGCAGCAAGACAGAGGCATATCCATGCCAGTTTGAGCGCACGGAACGTGTCCGTCCACATAGGGAGCGCAAGCGTACAAGATTGGGGCAAGCGCAGGAGCCCAGCCATCTGCGCGTGCGGTGCCATCGAGAATACCGGGGCAGGTGCAACCAGTTGCGGGGGAAGGAGGGGTGATGTCAGTAGCCTAGTGCCCAAACACACTCTGCAAAACGAGCGGGCCCACTACAAACAGGGAGCGAGCGCGATTGCCAAACTAGACCGTAAGTAACGTAAAAGGTCAGAAGCAATATGGTAACACTTTATGTCTCTTATCCAATTAAAACAGACAGACAGAGATAAGGCATTCATCCTTATCATTAAGATCTCGCTGGATCAGCCGTCGCTGAGAGGTAGAAAGTGTTAACGTAAGCAAGACTAAAGGTACGCCCCGTCTTCAAGCTACTCATGAGCGACTTGTATTCGAGGAGCCGACGCTGTGCAACTATCTACAGTGCGATCCACTGACAAATGGTGATGTTTGTCTTTCACATTGCTTCAGCTCTTGCTGCAAGCTCCAGCGGAACCTGTTTAAATGCACACCGAAAGTCCGTCGATAGGTACCAGCGCCACTAAACACAATTCATCTGCCCGAAACCTGGCCATTGTGTACGTGCCAGAGTGGAAAATTCGCACGTGCTGTAAATTTATGTGTGCCGCTTTCTAGTGCACCGCACTGTATACAACGCTATTCAACTATTTAGAACGCTATGCAAGAGCATACAGCTCTGTAGATTCACTGTCATGCTAAGGATGAGACGCAACGACTCTGCTTACGATGCGAGGCGAAGTGGAGGAGGAGGAAGTGATCATCTTGGGCACCCTTCCGCTGCTTATCGGGCGCCCCCTGAACATGACGAGGCGAAACCGGCACCTGCATCTATCAAGAACACTTCTCCTAGGTGCATCGGCCGATCCCGTAGTCAGTGCAATATGCAGCCGCGCAACGGCTATTGTCCTTGCTTAAATATTTGCAAAGCCAGTGTTGCCTCATATGGTTCTGTTATGAGCATAAACCGTTTTGTGAGGCCTCAAATTATGTTTTACTGTTTACATTTTATGAGATGCATGGGCCAGTCTCTCATCATAATGAGCTGATTCGCGGTGATATTTGTTGCTTGCAATGCAGTTCTATAATGCCGGTGATGCCCATAATGATCTTATCATGCCTTCAGATACATTTTTGGGGGGTACTGCGAGCGTTGCTAGCTGTCAGTCAGGCTTCTCGCAGCTTCCGGATTATAACCGCCTTTTTCACAATTTGTGCGGATTTCTCCTTGCGAAAGTCCAGTAGGACTCCCCAACCACTTCTGGCGCCCACTGCAAAGAGCAAAAGTGACCCACGGCAAGCCGCGGCTCCATCGGACTCACCATTTTCCGACCGCTGGCAAGTAGGAATAACTCGTCAAAGGTACCGGTAATTGGTACCGTCATCACCTGTGTACTATAGCCCTACCGCTGCAATACAGAACGCCGCACTGCGTCTGTGTGCACAAGTGTCAACGCCA
The DNA here is from genome assembly GCF_013339745.2 of Dermacentor silvarum. NCBI lineage: Eukaryota > Metazoa > Arthropoda > Arachnida > Ixodida > Ixodidae > Dermacentor > Dermacentor silvarum. Next base: position 47,305,585 of record NC_051155.1, read on the forward strand.
CTTTCAGCCACACTACTTGCAACGTCGACGGCGTCTCATGTCACTTTATCGCCGGTCTCTGTGGATACAGACGCTTCGGCCCATGAGGCCGCTAGCTTGAAAGCTCCGGGTAAGCGTCTCCCTTCACAAACTGCCATGAAATTGAACAATGGGCGAGATTCGGCCCCCAATGCGAAGCGTGCGTGTACGACCCCTTCCCTGCGGCCTGAGATGCAGACGCCGAACCCGTACAAGGCTATTATCAAAGCGCGCACATGCGTCGACATTTCGGCTGTACCATCGAAGTGCATACAAGCCGCTCTAGATGCACGCTTCACACTACGTGATTTAGAGAATTCAGTATCCATCGACAGACAAATACGGTGTTGGTGTGGATAGCGTCGTTAGACGCGGTTAGTCGACTCCAAATGCTTGAGCAGATTGTTCCTCCAGACGGCAAGCCTATACCTGTCCAGGCATATCTAGCATCTGGCGTCGACCAACGCTGGTATGTGGTTGCTGGCGATGACCCAAGAGAGGACCAAGACACCCTGCGCAAAGAGCTCTACACCCGTCGGGGTGGCTCAGTCAGCTAAGGCGTTGCGCTGCTGAGCACGAGGTCGCGGGATCGAAGCCCCGGCCGCCGCATTTCGATGGAGGCGAAATGCAAAAACGCCCGTGTGCTTGCGTTGTAGTGCACGTTAAAGAACCCCAGGTGGTCAAAATTAATCCGGAGCCCTCCACTACGGCGTGCCTCATAATCGGAACTGGTTTTGGCACGTAAAACCCCAGAAAGAAGAAGAAGAAGAAGAAGCAAAGAGCTCTACTGCCCACAACATACCATCGTTGTCGCACGCCACATGAGCAAGAGCGGTACTTGTCTCGTCACTGTCCAAGGTCACTTAACCCCACCGGAGAAGATGTACTACTATGGCTGCATCCTCCGCACTCGCCCTTTCAAGCCTGCTGTCATATTTTGTTATGGTTGCTACAAAAAAGGACACATGAAGGCCTCATGCCCCTACACACAAGCGGATGCTGACATGGACACAACAGCCGGCTCCAATTTTCTCTGTGGACTTTGCAAGTCCGATGACCACGACATAACCTCACCTCAATGCCCGACTAAACGAAACGCCACGCGAGAGCTTCGCCATAAACGCCAACAATCAAACGACCAAGATCACTCGGGCGTTCTGCAACTGAACAATCGTTTCGAGATATTGGCGGATTTAGAAACTGACGACTCTTACGTCGCGGAGGTCACGCCTTCCACAGAAAAGAAAAGTTGCAGTGCCGCGGTAAAATAGCCGCGCAGGAGGCCTTCGCCGACAAACTCTGCGCCTCCTCCTTCACAAACGTAAACACCAGACGATCTCGTATTGGATACGAAATTGGCCCGACTTCAAGCAGAGATGGACCACCTTCGGCGACGCCGAGAACTGCTAACAAGACGAACGGCAGCGCCGTGCACGTCGTCGCGTGACACAAACGTCCAGTCTTCTCAACAACCGCGTACTCCATCCGTTGACCTGACACCTATGGAACTTTTGCAATTCGTGGCCCAACAGCTGATGTCACTGTCACAAGTTGTGGCCTCTAATCTTCCAAAATGACGTCGCAACACTCCCGGCCACAAAACGTTCTGCAATGGAACTGTCGTGGCCTACCGGGCAAGATAAGTGAACTACGTAAACGGCTTACCTTTGAACGTCATGCTTCTTGGGCAGTACTGCTTCAAGAACCAAATGTCACATTATCTATCCCATATTTCACTTTATACGCTAATCCTAGTATGCCAGATCGACGCTGTGTCCCAAGCAATGTCCTACCAGGTAAAGCCACAATATATGTACTTACAAGCCTGCCTGAAAGTGCCATCGATCTGTCCAAATGGTGTTCGCAATCACAGGAAGTCGTCGCGGTTAAATTTCGCTTACAGAAAACAGACGTAATCCTGGTGTCGTTTTACGCGAAGTCGTCCACTGGCTCCTCTATCCGAGTAAGACTGGGATGGATTCACTTTCTTCGAATTCAGCACGCAGGGTGTGATATATTGGTCGCAGGTGACTTTAATGCCCCACATGTGGCATATGGATATAAAACATCATCAGCTCGTGGGAATCACGTATGGGACACATTTGTGCGCACACTTCTGCAGCTGCTGAACGACGTTACAATTCCAACGCGCCGTACGGATCACCCACACGTTTCGTCCTATTCGCCCGATTTGTCATGGTGGTTAGGGACTGGTGCAATCGGATCGCGACGTGAACCAGACTGCTGGGGGAGTGACTATTACCCCATCTCACTCGAATTTCCCACCCACGGACATTCCCGACTTCGTCGTTGTTGTAGAGGTACCACTGGGACGCCTTTCGGGAGGCAGTGCTCATAACACAGGATCTGTCGCCGCAAAACCTTCAAGAATTTTCCCGACAAGCACTTGATTCCGCAACGCAAACGTCCTGGCTAGATGAAGGTCGTCCGGCCCTAGATCTGCAACTGCTGCGCCTTTGGGCGGCTCAGCGCCAGGCTGAGCTTGCTGCGGTGCGTGATCCCACGTCAATAGAAACGAAAATTCAAATGCGCCGTATCACGGCACATGCCCGTCGCCACGAGCGAAGACTGGACAGATGACGATGGCTAGATTGGTTCACGTCCCTCGGACCCTCGTCACGCACAGCCTCTCTCTGGCGTACTTTTCGTGCAATGGAGAAGGCTCAACGTCAGCGGGACCCCACGGCTTCCGTGCTTCTCGCCTCTGCGGATACGCCGTTGAATGCGGCGCGACAAATAGCTCGGACATTGTTCCCACACGACGATGTGCTTCCTGCTCATGTAGATCACTCTGTGATCCTGCCTTCGACGGTCGGCCTACACCCTAATCCAGAGGCAATCGCTGGAATTCTGGCACCGTTCACTATGCCGGAATTGATAGCAGCTATCGACGCGTCGAAACCACGCACAGCTCCAGGACCTGACGGATTACTTTACGAATTGTTCAAAAGCCTTACGGACTCATCATTGGCCTCGCTCCTGGATAATAACAATCACGTGTGGACTGAAGGCGATATAGCTGCATCTTGGACACACGCTGAAGTTATACCTAAACCCAAGCCAGGAAAAGACCCTTCTAACCTCCGCAACGTTCGCCCTATCGCCTTAACGGCCACTGTCTGCAAATTAACTGAGAAAATGCTTGCTACGTGAATAACCTGGTGGCTTGAACAATTCAAGTGGTATCATCCTGCACAAATTGGATTCCGTCCACATCTGGGCACAGAAGATGGCCTTGGAGCGTTACTGGCATGGTTTTGGCAGGAAATCTGACTCGCCGGGTGCGAACAATATTAGCCATGGATGTGCACAAGGCGTACAATGAAGTTAGCCACGCCGCTATACTTCGCATTATACGTTGCGTGGGACTACCCGAGCGCGTCTCTAGTTTTGTAAAGTGCTTCCACACTCAACGGACGTTTGCCATCCGTGTGGCGGGACACGCAACCGGCAGCTTCAACGCAGATCGGGGTGTGCCACAGGGGTCGGTGCTTGCACCGGTGCTCTTTAACCTGGCAATGTTACCCCTCGGGTGGGCTCTGGCAGCGATCTCAGACATATACTACATTATATACGCCGATGATATATTACTGTATGGAGTGTTCACAACGACCTGCAACGACAGGAATCCGCCTTACCGCACACACTCAACACAGCCGACGAGTGGTGTAAATCGATAGGAGTGACACTTTCAACAGATAAGACGTCTACATGCATCTAGAACCTGTCGGTTGCGAACAGCTGCCACTAGCTGTGGAAGCACCTTTCCCAAGTGACCCCCAGGGTGATTTCCTCCACTGCAAGGAGATTCTCCGCCGCACCACACGAGATTTAATTCCACCGTGTGGTTCTAATCTCCCAGGTGGCCTTACACGCCAGGAACAGGTGGTGTTGCGGAGACTCCGTGTGGGGGTGGAACTTACCCCATCGGTCACCTGTGCCTGGCCACAACACCTCCGTGGACCATTTGCGGATACCTGCCTATATTGCCCAGCTCGAGCGTCCGCGGCTACAATGAAACACCGGTTGTGGACATGCCCTGGTCTGCCTGCAAGCAGTGGGCCTTCATCCCACGCGACCACCGGACTAGGATTCATGGCTCTATGGAAGCAACCATCGAGCACTATTGATGTTCATCGCCGAAACCGACGTACATATCTATATTTAATAGTTTATGCCGTTGGGCGAACTTTCGAGATAAAAAATAAATACATTTTTTTTTTGTAAAGTGCGTCGGCCAGTCTCTCGTAATTCGTATTTCATGCAGACTCGCATCACACTAGCTTTCCCTGAACGATTAATGTGTTGGCTCCGCCATTAAAGAAATATCCATTTGTTCAAGCCTCTTGTTGGATGGGACAGCATCCTCCGCTAACTCTTCATTTTTGTTATATTATTCATCTTCGCGCCGCCAGGCTCGAAACTCGCGCACCTCGCTGCCGGTGTGACAGCAAACGCAGCGGTACACCGCGCGAAGCTCGCAAATCCCAAAATTCGGTGAAGTGGGGTGACTGAATAAGATTTATTCCTCTCGCGATCACAGCAGGGAGGTTTTGCACCGTGGCATTGTTTCTGGGCCGCTCATGCAGCGGAAGGAGGAGGGAGCGGCATAGCGGCTGTCCGATATGGGGGTAGTATAACTTGTAAGGCCGGAAACAATAAGAACGATGGTGAATAAGCTCACGTCATGAAGAGAACAACAAGGTGCAAAACACCGGCTCGTATTTTATTCCTCCTCGCAAGAGAGCAAACAGAAAGCGAGTCCTAGATTCTTTCCTTTCTCTTTGTTTCTCGAATTTGGAGTAGACTGTAGAGTGCTCTTCTTTCTTTCTTCCTCTCACTCACTCGCTCTTTCCCGCGGGCTGAGATGAGTTTCAGAGCTCGCGCCTCGGCGGCGTCGTCTCGCGTCTCGGGCGTTGGAATCCATCAGTCAACGTCGGCTGCCGTGACGCAGACAGAGGTGGTGAACTGCATCCTTCGGCGAGTAGGACGCCGCGCGCAGGGGTGCAAGCGCTCTCAACAACGAGGAAGATGCATGGGCCGCGTCGCCGTTTATGTCAGCCGGCTCTGTGCTACAGCCCCTCTGCTGCTGGTGCTGCCGCCCCGAGCAGGTTTATCGCCAACCGTCCGTCCGGTCGCAGGTGGATTTGAGACCGATACTTTACCACCTGCTACGGCCGATGGTGCCGCAGAGAGCCGTTGTTTCACCTAAAGGCCAGCTGCAGCGAAATTTTGCATCACCTAAAAGCGAGAGAGAGAGATACAGAGATCAAGAAGAAGGAAAATGCAGAGAGGCTTCAAACATCTCAAGTTCCCGTGGCGTTCCCGCATCCCCCTACTAAACCTATGTTTACGAAGATCTGGTCTGGTAATCTTTCTGTTATAGGATCTTTTCGGGGAAATTGAAGCTATCGACCATACATTTTTATTCCGCCACCAGTTCATTTAACTATTCTCGTCTGGCTCTCCTTCGGAACTTCAGCTCTGGGTTACAATCATAAGGATGTGCTTGACTCTTTTTGCGATCTTATTCAAGCGACAAAACGGTTATTATGCTTATATATTGACTGCAATCATCTATTCATCTCGGTCAAATGTATTTACAAAATTGTTGAATTTATGAATTACCTATTCATTTGATAAATGTCAGAGAGTTCAAATCCCCCCGATTCTTGGACCATCTCCGGCTAGGGGTACGTGCCATATCATCATCATCATCAGGAGAGAGGTTAACCAAGGCCCTGCTCGTTTGGCTGCACCATTGAAACGATTGAAAAGAAAAAAAGAAAGAAAAAGCGAAACAAAGACAGAGAGAGGTATCTTAGTCGGAATGCGCGCCCAGAAGAACATTCCAGTCTCCTCAAAAATACCCAGTATGATTTAAGAGATACGTGTAGTGTTAGCGTAGGTACTACATAGCTAGAAATATGTGTAGGTTTGAAAGCTATTTGTAGTGATCTCGCAACTGAACAGAATATAAAGTGCAAAAGTTTGTGCGTGAAATGCGAACGGTTGCCTGAGAAAGAACTCGCAAAAAATCCATGTTTTCAGTACCTCAAACTGGGAAATGCCGCGCTATTACACCTCGCTTGAAGTGACGCATAACCCAGACTCGGTCAAACCCGCCGGATAGACGTGCCTGCTAGGTGCTTCGCTCGAACAATGTACGTTGCGTGGCGCTGCAGTTACGAGTCGTTTCTGCGTGTTTTAAAGGCAATACCTACATATGAGGGAAGTAGGTCTTCGGATCGGGTGTTTATTAAATTAAAAAAAGTAAAACAAAATTAATTTAGACGTTTCGGCCGCGGTCTGGCCTTCATCACTCGTGATTTATATATATATATATATATATATATATATATATATATATATATATATATATAGAGAGAGAGTAACTGGGTTTTTCAATGGGCCAAGAGTATTTAGTAAATAAAAAGACTGTTGCGAGAATTTCCTATATCCCTTCAAAAAGGTCGGTCCACCGACCGAACCTGTTGGGTAAATGAACCTAAGATGACCGCGAAGTTATGCTTATCATTTTCTATATATATATATATATATATATATATATATATATATATATATATATATATATATATATACAGGGTGTGTCAGCGAACACTTTCAAAATTTCTTAAAAGTTGCCTGTGGCGGATACCACACTTCTAGTGAATGATCTGGTCTATTTGAAGAGGTGGACATTACTTGCACACGAAATTGAAATGCATAATCGAATAATTAACAATTCATTAATTCAGTTTTTAACTAATTACCTGATGGCCCATATTGCAATTTACAAATTGTAGCCATGGAGTTCGCAACGCGGATCCACTTGGAACGCATTCTGGGGATGACACCAGTTTCGAGATATTATTTTCCGAACTTTGCGGAGAAATGCATTATCGTTCCAGTTAGTTTCTTAACAAAACGTCCCTTTATGCATTGAAGCGCAAAATTAACTGGAACACCAATGCATTTCTCCGCAAAGTTCGGGAATTAATATCTCGAAACTGGCGTCATCCTGAGAATTGATTCCAAGTGGATCCGCCTTACTAACTCCACGGCTACAGTTTGCAAATTGCTATATGGGCCATCAGACAATTAGTTCGAAACTTAATTAGTGAATTTTTGTTGATTAGTCGATTATGCATTTCAATTTTTTGTGCAAGTAATGTCCGCCTCTTCGAGTAGACCAGCTGATTAACTAGAATTGGGCTATCTGCCACAGGCAGCCTTGAATAAATTTTGAAAGTGTTCGCTGAAACACTCTGTATATACATATCGTTGGGACACTTTCCATGATGGCGCTTGCGATTCCGAAATTGTCCTGTCCTCTTTATCGTGTGGCTGCGTGCCGAGTGGCCTGGTGTGTCCACTCGTCGCACAATGTACTACATCTTGTGGGACGAAAGAGAAGCTGAATTCACAAAGCTTTGGTTCACACTACGGCTGGTTGACACTTGCTCTTACGAACAGTTCTCGCGTCGTAACTTTTTTCTGAACGTGGACCCAATTCTTCAATTATGCCAGTCGGTGAGCGAATCCTCATAGGCTCCACGTAACTCGGAAAGAGCGGTTGGCCACCAGCGTGGGGTCTGCGCACAGTCTCCTCGCATGTGGACAACAAAAATAATTACAACCGCTGAATTTAAAGGACAGTGTGGAACTATGATCTCCGAAGACTGAAACAATATTTTCAATCAGCATTTTTTTTTTCATCACATTGGCCATCATAAGCATAAGCACATGATCGGAGGCGATGGGTGGCGACAAGTTTCACGTGGTCGCTCACCGGTGGCGCGCCAGTCGATCAATTCTCACAGAAAGGTACCCGAGCATGTATGGAGATTGAAGCGGAGTTTTGGAACTGTCATGATTGAAAAGCTCTGGTTCCAAACAAGATATATCTACAAAACCACCTTATGTCGAGCTCACTGGTATTTCATTACCCAACCTCTCGTTGGGGATAGCACGTTGCTATGCTTCGGGGCTGAGGACGTTAAGTGAACGACAAACGATGGGAGTACCATTGTAGCACTTCTGCAAATCTTTCCTTTTCCTTTACTATGTTTTTTTTAATACGAATAGTATTCTTTGCCTACTTCAGCCGTTTTCAGCCTGTCGGTCGGTCGGTCGGTCGTCCGTCCGTCCGTCCTATTCGCCGATGCAGTGGTCCAAGTTGTTTATCTGCTTGAGCCACTAGGCATGTGCTCTAGGTCATGATGCCGTCGTGGTGGTTCGATGCTCGTCATACAAGCTTCGTGACATTTTATTCTCGTCTTGCCATCGTCGTCACACCTCTACCCCATGTGCAGTGACCCAAGTTGTCTATTAGCTTGGGTCAATGGGTGTGTATGGGCTCGTGGTCATGATCGTTGCATCACTGTGATTCAAGCTTCATCACCCGACACTCATCACGCCATCGTCGTCATACGGTTGTCATGCATTCGTTGTCACACCTCCATAGGGATGCCGTCGTGGTCGTTGAATGCTCGGCATTCCAGCTTCGTGATGTGACTCTGGTCATGCTGTGTGCGTCGCGCCTTCTGCTCCGACCTCGGGGTCCAAGTTCTCTCCACTAGCTATGTGTTCGGGATCGTGATGCCATTGTTGTCGTTGCATCGTTGTCATTGCAGCTTTGTTATCCGACTCTCGTCGTCACGCTTTTATTTTATCAATTTCACCAATTCAGTGACGTCATCCCATTGTCGTAATGTCGTCGTCGTCATACCGGCTTCATCGTTCCATCGCCGTCAATCTTTCTACTTCATTGTATTGTAATCATACTGCCATTATTCAATCGTGATTATGCCGCCCTTGTCATGTCGTCATTATCAGTCAACTTCGGTCTCTGTCGGCATGTCAGACCATCCTAGCAATGCCGTCGATATCGTGCCGTAATCTTCCTTGCAGCTTCGTCATACGACTCTCGTCATGCCGTCGTCGTCATCTCATTCTCCTCGGGTGGTCGTTTTCACGTTGTCATCGTTACTCCGTCGCGATAATTTAAGAGTCGACATCTCATTGTCGTCATGCCGCGTTCGCTATATGCCTTTGTATATACGCGTATATACATCATTCCTTCTTCGTAATTTGATCATCAGTTCGTCGGCGTCATACAGTCGTCGTCAGGCCTCCATGCTAATGGGTGACCTTGGCAGGCGAGTGCCTGGGCAAAGTGGGGCGACATCGGACGATGGGGCGTACACAACCAAAGCAACGAAAGTCTTGGAATTACCACTACACGTGTTAAATAAACCTGAGTTCAGGATTATTGTAGCGAGAGCTACATTGGCCGCATTCTCGCCGTTTCGCTGTGGTCGGTGGCCGCACCACGAGCTGAGCCGTTGCCTAGCAACCGCCGCGGCGTTTGCCGGCAAACGAGGTTGCCGGCGTTTGCGCGTTGCCGGCGTTGCATCGCCGGATGAGCCGGCGTTGCATCGTATATATAGAAGAGGCGGCTCGGTGGGATTCGTTGGCAGATAGGGAAAGTGAGTCGGACAGACTGAAAGAAGCCAGGATTCGTCGTCGGAACTAAACCAAGAGGAGGCAGCGAGCCGAGGAGACGGAGGAAGAACGAGCCGCACGCCTCGAAAAGCGTCGTAAGTACGAAGCGGCCAGGCGAGTGGCATTCAGATGAGGATGGTTCGTCGTCTAGTTCGGCATCTCGTGCCAGGGCCGTGGATCAACGACGGAATCAAGCACCAAGCTAAGCATTAACCGTACCTCTCGCTACGCACACCCAGGCATAACTGACTTAAGCCACCGCCAATTTTTTGTCTGTGGCTACGCGGTTCGATTGCTATTCGCAGAACCGTCGCCAGGCATCGTGAGATGTGTTCTGTCGTAATTTATTATTGCGATAGCAATTATATGGACACTTCAACCGGATTTCTGCCGTCGCCGTCGCCGTGAGGTTCCCTATAGATAAAATCTTCGCCGCGCGCCGTATGCCCGAGCGGAAGCGTGCGGGGGCGCGCGCTATCACGGAGAGCGAACGCACTCAATCACCCACGCGCAAGCAAGGAAGCGGGAAGCCAGCGCCGGAGGAAGCGCGGGGGGGGGGGGGGGGGGCGCACTTTTACTCTGCCAACAAACGCGCGCGTCGCTCGCCCGCACCGTCTCTGATCTCCACACGGCTCTGACCTTTATGCGCCGTGCATTCGCCGCTCAGTTTCCGTTGAAGCGATAGACCGCACGTACCTTCGCCCGCTGCGGCGTATGGGCTCGCTGCCAGCGTTTTGACAGTCGTTGTCTGCAGTCATTCAGTGTGATCTATTCATGTTTGTTTGTGCGCGCTCACACCACAGTTAGTAATAGTCGGGCCACATTTTCCAACGCACGCTACACATGCAATGCTGCCCGGATCGGCAGTGCAGCAGCTACAGGTGTGTCCCTTCGCACGCGCTGCCCACGGGAAGCGCTTCTCATCAACACCACCGTTTCACACGCGCCTTCTCGTGGTCATCGAGTCTCTCTTCATGTCGGTCTACTTAGCCGCAGCACACCTGCTTACTTAATCAGCTCATGTTTACTACAATTAATATTGCTACCAAAGCCGCTCACCTTACTTCGTATGACATTGCTGTGTTGCTATTGCATTCATTGCTTCGCCCTTAGGGCGAAACTGTGACATTTTTTTTCTTAGTGCGGGTATTGCGGTGTTGGTAGACGAACGCGACCCGATTTAACGGACATGGACACCGTTACGAGGCCTATAAGCGAAATGACACTTGACATGTCTCCAACTATGCTCCTAATTGAAAAAGAACAGAACGGAAAATTATGTGGCCTAGATTGGCGCAACGCTCGCGAGCGAGAATATTTAAAGGATATAAACAAGTTACGAAACCCTACTGTGGTGAACAGATTGGTGGCTCTGTTGGCAGCACGTGCTTGATCTCTCTCTATTTCTGTGTATGCGTGCGTGTGTGCTTGTGCGTGTGTGTTGGGTGCGGGGGGGGGGGGGGGGAGAGAAAGAGCGTGAGTGTGTGTGTGTGTGTGCCGTCAGCAAAGGTGGCAGAAAGGAAGAGGGAAAGGGCGTGTGCCGGGAGAGCCGAATCCTTATACGTCGCTGGTGGCGGCGCGCCGAGGTCCGTACCGGAAATTGCCCAGAGCCGACGGCCGAGGTCTCCAAACACGGTTCCGTGTCCGGCCGCCGTAATTGTTTCCGCCGCCGCTGTCGCCACGGCTCTCCACTCCGGCCGTCGGAAGGGGCAAGCGGCGCAGTGCGCTGCCATCCCCCTACTCTCCACCCCTTTGGAAAAACAAAAGCCGCGCCGAGGTGGACGCTCCGGGGTCCGGGGTAGACCTTGTCGCCCTCTTGACGGCATATATATGAGGAAGACGCTGAAGGACGGTTTCCAGTGACTTCGGCGTGTGAGCATCTCCGCAATCGCTCTTCTCTCGGAACTGGTATACGGCGGCAATCAATGCCTCCGAAATAACACAGGGTCTCGTAACTCGCAGCGCGGCCGCTCCTCAGGGCTGGTCTTTGGAGCAGTCTCCCACTTTCGCCGCGCAGTGGGAAGAGCGGTTTTCGGCCGCTGTTTTTCAGGGAACCGCTGCTCATCTGAACTTATTGGGGGCAAAAAAAAGAAAAAGCGGGGAAGAAATGGGGACAGGGTCGTCACAGGCATAAGTACCATTACAATATAAACTGAAGGTACGCAGAATGCAATAATTCAATCGATGTAGTAAAACCTAATCAGCTCCTGTAGCGAAAAAGTGTGCGAGCTCCCGGGACAGCGACAAAGGAACGACGACGACGACACGAGCGTTTACTCTCAAATATATATTTTAATGCGATTAGCATTGTTTGCCTACTTCAAGCGTTTCGAGCCTCTTTGCCTATACGTCCGTCCCTTTTTCCAAGCGGGTCTAGTTGTCGAATAGCTAGGCGCCGCTAGGTATACGTGCTCGTGGTCGTGATGCCGTCGTGGTCGTTTCATTGACGTGTCATTCTGACTTCCTCATTTGATCCACGTCTTAACGCCGTCGTGAAATGTGAAAAATTGTAGCGGGCGCCCCTTCGAGGCGCCGACACCTCTTAAATATACCATGTAATAATAAAAATAGTGGCCGGAGCTTTAGAACCAGTGATAACCAAGCTGTTCTCCGCATATATGGCATATTGGAAACCATTTCTCGAAAAAGAAAGATACTGGACGAGGAAATTCTTAGATAAATGTTCTTGAAACTGAGCCGCGCTTAGGGCGCCACGCCACAGCGCACTTGCGCTTGGCAGAGGGCTCTTTTTTTTTTTTTTTTTCTCCTGACGCGCCTATCAGTCACAAGCTACAGCGTCGAGCGTTGCCATCGTATCTTCACCCTCCTCCTAGAGGGGCGATTTGACTGCTAAAATTTGCGAATACAAGATCTTTGAAGTAGATACAGCGCGTAATAGTTGCGTAACAAAGCGAGTATACAGGTCAAAGTGCTGTCTCTATCGACTTTTTTTTTTGCCAATATATCGATCGCCTTGTTTCAAGTTCAAATATAAATGATGGACCAACTAGTCCGACATCAGAATGTTATGACAAATTTAGCGGACGTGGGTCAGCTGCGGCTAGGCCGCCGGACGTTTCCCTCTGCGCTTGCGATGTTGCGCGCCAAGCATGGAAGTGTCGAGGAGAGTTAAAAAGACTGCGCGTATGTTGCTTCGAGTAGCGCGGGGCGGGTCGTATCGGCGATGTCGCTCGAAAAGCTGTGCTTGGAACTACGTCACGCTGAACTGCTCCGGCTTCTATGGAAAGCATGCAGTGGTGAAATCGAGGTAGTCATATAAGCGTCGATGTTCACTATCCGGCGCACGTTCGTGAGAAAGAGATAGCGAGGAAGGAAAGGCAGGGAAGGTAACTGCGCTTTTTTTTTTTTTTGTTCAGCTATGTTAGGTAACACGTGGGGAGAGATATGGAAAAGTGAGAGAGAGAAAGAAGAGTGGGGGTCAGATCAATCGCGTGCATTATACAACGCGCAGCAATCTCTTGCCTTCAGGTACTTCAGAAGGGCTCGGGCGACCTGCTGGGAAGAAGGGCGGGGAGGCTAGGCTCCTGAGACCTTCGGTGACGGGCTGCCGACTGGATCAACGGAAAGCCAATTATGCCTCCGTTTAGGCTGTGTGCTCTCTTGTAGGCACATACCGAAGATGTAATAGTTGATTTTTAGCATTCGCCTTAAGTACCTATGTGAAAGTCGTTGCACAATAGAAAGGAACGCGCAGGTTGGCCCGCTGCTTAGTTCTCATAACCGCTTTCTTCTATCCTCTACGCTAGACATATATCATACTGTGTGATAATCGTACAAATGGAATCCAAATTTTCCAGCTCACTGTTGCTCCGGAGTTGATTAGACTAAATCTCTCCCTGGGCTATGATAAAGCCTCATTGATGGGCACTGTGGATTAACTCTCAACACGAGTGTGTTTGACGTGCACTTAAATAGACGGCCGTTCACACAAGCTGGAGAAAAGCCGGTCTACTTGTCTGTAAGCGGGCCAACAGTCTGGTGCTCAACAACGTTTATTGCTGACATAAAGGCGGTTATAAAGACAGAACAGATGTGACGTAGTAGGTCGCAAGTGCGTCGTGCCTGATTCTTCACCGGTGACGTCATGTTGGCTCTGCTGCAGTCCTGTTTGAGTAAAAATCGGAAATTTACTTGTTAGGCACGTTTGAAAGCTTCCAAGTTGGGTTGAACGAACACTGGCGCCCTGCCTACATTTGCTCTAAGTGATCGTTGACCGTCAGGTCAACGATCACTGAAAGACATGAAAGACAAAAAAAAAAGAAAATAAAAGAATAAAACCAAGAAAAAGAAACGTTGTCGTGCTAGAAGGGGCAGTTTTTGTCATTGCGTAAAAATCGTGCATCCGAAATGAAGAATGCGGAAACATTCAGGATATATATGCAAGGCAGTCAGTTACAGCCGGGGAAAACCCTCCTGCTTCAATTAGGCAGCGCACTCAGCTGTTTCTCAAAGGCAATCGAAACGAAAAAAGAGGCAAAAGAGGCAAAGGCAAAATCGAAACGAAAAAAGAGACAAAATCACCAGCCCTTCTCCTGTCGAGAAAATGGGGGTAAGCGAAGCTTGTCGTCCGATTCTAGCGTGAGGGCTTCCGAAGCCCCGGCGAAACGTCAGCGAAGAGCCGCGGAGCCCGAGCTGCGGGAGCGCGATGCTGGGGCCAAACATCAACGAAGAGCCGCCGACCCTGAGTTTAGGGCAAACGAAGCGAACGCCTGCGACAGTGTCTTGCCACAAGCTTCGCTTACCCCCATTTTCTCGACAGGGGAAGGGCTCTGAATTTTTAGCATGTTGCTCTACGATTTTCTCAATCACACTTCAATTATAATGTTTGAGAAGTTCAATAATTAATTAAGACTAATTATGTAATTAGGCGGTATGCAAAAAATAATTAGAGTATCTCTAAGCGACGGCAAACAACATTACCTTGGTTCTGTCCAGTTACGCGGGATTTGCATATTTTAAATTTTGGTCCATGATGGTTGGGACAACCTGTATATATTATAACGGAATAGTTGGCTTCGGCTTTGATAAGCGAACGGCTGGCATATGCGACGACGTACTCGCCAAATCCATGTTTGCGCTAGCCAAGCTAAGTGACGAGGCCGACACTCGATAATATATAAAGCGGGAAGCCGACGTTTTGAACACCACTCACAAAAAAAAAAAAAAAATCACCGCCCAAGCACTCCGTACAGATGGCCAACCAGCGAAGCTGAAAAAAAAAAAAAGCCCCGGTGGTTATGACCGGGTTAATCACGATGGTTCATTAAAATATTTCTCAATTATTGGTTACGTCTTTGTATTTCTTAATGAGGTTACACACACGTTCGGCTGCGACGGAGAGAACGACGTCACTGACGGTATGCCCGCAGTCCGCCGTTGTCGCTTGCGTTCGATGTCTCGAGTTTTCTCGGCAGCATGGTTAGCAGAATTCGCCCGCCATTGCCGCTTGTGAGTCTTCAAAATTAAATTGCTTCAAAATTATATTTGTCCGTCACGCGAGACAATGAATGGCTCATACCCTCTTACGGAATGGCTCACACCCTCGTAAACGCGGCCTCCCCATTACGACTACAGAAGAGAAATGAAATTTTACGCTGGAATCATAAGCGGCGACGCAGCCAGCTGTGGAAGAAGACGACGACGACGGACGCGGGAGCAGTGACACGAGCACGTGCAGAGCACGAGCACGAGCGCAACCCGAGAGGCGCCAACAAGCCAGCTGCGGAAGAAGACGAAAACTCAAGCCAATGCTGATGACGATAGTTTTCTGTACACAGGCGATGAGCAGGCGCTTTTTCGTTTCGGCTAGCCATATAAAGCTTCGCATTAACATACTTCATAAGTGCAAAGAACTATTGGACATAAATAATCGGTGAAAATGTATAAACAACCAGTTCAACGAATATTACTCTGTGTTACGTACACTTTGTTTTGTTCGCGTGAAGGTCTTACTCTCTTTTGAGGTATTGGTGTACTTTTTATTTGTGTTTGTATGTGCATGGAACTGAGGAAATAAGTGTGTTTTGCGTGCTCTATCGCTAAGTGTTCTAAGTTAAAAGTATTTTGTATAGCTAAACAAACTGTACGCTGAAACTTTACATGTGTATACTTTTTATACCTAGGTGTTTAAATTCTTGTACGTTTGCGAACTCAGTATTACTGCTGTTGAACTTCTCAATGGAGGAGTTATGACCTTTGTGAAGCTTCGCACCTCTAGTTTTAGTCTCTTCCTTACAAGATGATTAAGAAGTAAACTGTCTACTGGTTCTCCTTCAAAAAATAAATTTAGAAAATAAAATAAATAAAAAGTCAGGGTTGTAAACACGGTTTCTTCGATTACCGTTGCTAGCGCTGTCTTGTGCATTAATATTTTTTTTCTGGACGCCTTATCTAATCCTACCTTTCTCGTACCATTTCTTAAAACCACGCAGTATATACAGGGGGTTCCCGTGTGCCGGCATTTCGATTTCTCAGTTCTTCCTCGGCGGGCCTGGGAAAGTTTCGAAATCATATTTATTCTCCGGCGTTCGTTTTCCTTTACGTCTTGGCCGACCTGTAATCTCCGGTGGCTGTGCTCGACGTGTGTCTGCTTGGTCTTACCTCCTGCGGTGATTGGATTGGATTGAGGTGAACGCGCTTTGTCGTACCGCTCATCCTCCTGGTCGTCTGGTTAGCGGCGTCTACGCGCTGACGTCGACGTGAAAGAAACCCCGTAGTCCCCCACCCAATAAAAAATTAAAAAAGAGGGCGGGAGGGAGAGTGTCAACCGAGTGCAGCCTAGCTGTCTTTCTTTTTTCTATCTCTCTCTCTTCAGAAGGCATCAACTGACGGCCCGATAGCAGAACGCGCTCTGGAAGCAGCATGCGGGCGTCGCGGAGTCGAATAATTGATTGGAAGCGTCCGGTGGTTGTATAGCATCGGGTGCTAGGTTTACATTGCAGTATATTTCTTGTTCGGTGCGATCGCAATCACTGCCGGCTCACTGATCAATCCGTGGCGCAGGGTCTCTCGAGATCCCGCGTCAGGCCCCGCCTGTGGCCAGACTGGTTCCTTACGCTCTAAGCCGATGTGATGGAAGTAGGTACCGGCGGCACTCTCGTAGACGGGAAGGCATCGCTTCTTAGCGTGGCGGTGTTCCTTTTGGTGGAATGAAGCTGTTTCAGGCAGCCTACGTAGACAGGCGCCGTTAAATAGGTGTCAACGCTTTTGTGGCGCTTGTTTAACCCACACTGACTACCGCATCTATCTATCTATCTATCTATCTATCTATCTATCTATCTATCTATCTATCTATCTATCTATCTATCTATCTATCTATCTATCTATCTATCTATATACCTAATGACCGATCGATCGGTCGGTTTATTTGTGCGCTGTGCCCATTGCAATGTCATTGGTGACGTGTCACATTTCTCAGCGCATAACTGTTCATAATTTAGTACACAATTTTCGGGTCACCCGGGCCTTCGTAACGAACGATCTTCGGAACCTTCCCGGCCCGTTACCCTTTAGAGTTCTCACATTGGGAAGGTGTTAAATTACGTGCGTGGATAGCGTGCTTTACGTGCGAGTCTTATTCCTTGCTGTGATTTTCGCGCCTTAGAATGCTCAATAACATTTTAAAAATATTTTGGCAAAGGCGGAATGTCGGAAGCAGATCAGTGGTGACGTTTTTATAAGTACCGTAACGCCTAAACAGCACAATGCGTTCAGCTCTCAAATGACCGCACAATATAGGGCAGTGTTTACACATTCCAAACTATTGCACATAGCTGCACGGAAGTGCATCGATTATTGGGGTAAGACACATTTTCGCTGTGTATAACTTTGTAGGCAATGAGAGCACTACAGATACTTGATTTTATCTTTTTTTTTTTATCCTGCCTAGACAGTACTACGTCAAACTCAAAACACACGTGTGCCATCCGCAAACGTGGATTCATCGTACGCTCTGGAAGTGAGCCTCGCAGCTGATATACCGGGTGTTTCAGCGAACACTTTCAACATTTTTTAAAGGTTGCCTGCGGCACATAGCACAATTCTAGTTCATGAACTGGTCTACTCGAAGAGGCGAACATTACTTGCACAAAAAATTGAAATGCATAATCGACCAAATAACAAAGATCACTAATTAATTTTTAACTAATAATCTTATGGCCATTATTGCAATTTACTAATTCTAGCCATGGAGTTCGCAAAGCGGATCCACTTGGAACGAATTCTCAGGATGACACCAGTTTCAAGATATTAATTCCCGAACTTTGCGGTGAAATGCATTGGCGTTCCAGCTTATGTCTTAACAAAACGTCGTCTTATGCATTGAAGCAAAAAGTAACTGGAACCTCAATGCATTTCTCCGTAAAGTTGGGGAACTAATATCTCGTAACTGGTGTCATCCTGAGAATACGTTCCAAGTTAATCCGCCTTGCGGACTCTCCGGCAAGTATTTGTAAATTGCAATATGTGCCATAAGGTAATTAGTTAAAACATAATTAGTGAAGTTTTGTTAATTAGTCGATTGTGCATTTCAATTTTTTGTGCAAGTAATGTCGGCCTATTCGAGTAGACCAGCTCATGAACTATAATTGTGCTATCTGCCACAGGCAACCTTTAAAAATTATTTTAAATGTTCGCTGAAGCACCCTGTAGTCTGCTAGCTGGGGCACTTGAATGGGCAGAGTCATCGCCAGTGATCGTTGGGGAAAAAAATTTGACCAAGCGTTTCCCGCGCCCGATTGGTTTCGGACTTCGCCTTTCAACGCTTTAGACAAATATGCGTAGTCTCTTCAATGTGTTTGCGAATCGATGAGTGGTGGTTTAAAAGGGGTTCCACTGTCATCTTCAAATAACCGCTATACAGAGCGCTACACCTTATTGCGTTTTGACGGCTGCCTAATTCACGTTATGAAAGCCAATTGCTCCTCAGACAAGCGGCTGCGTTTAGATTCATCGTCGCTTTCATTTACAAGAGCGGTAAACAAGGTTGCATGTATTAAAGAGCGTGTATGGAAGCGAACATGTTTCCAAAATCTTACCCTAAACCGGAACCTTAGTCCGAATTACGCCCAACAGGCATTCTTGAAATCTGCCTATAGCCGAACCTAACCTGACCCACAAAGATAACGCTTGCAGGTTTGGAAGAAAGAGACTGAATCATAGAGGATGACTATCAGCAGCAGCCTATATTTTATCTCCACTGCAGGACGAAGGCCTCTCCCTGCGATCTCCAATTACCCTGTCTTGCGCTAGCGTATTCCAACTTGCGCCTGCAAATTTCCTAACCTCATCATCCCACCTGACTTTCTGCCGTCCTCGACTGCGCTTCCCTTCTCTTGGTATCCATTCTGCAACCCTAATGGTGCACCGGTTATCCATCCTACGCATTACATGGCCTGCCCAGCTCCATTTTTTCCGCTTAATGTCAACTAGAATATCGGCTATCCCCGTTTGTGCTCTGATCCACACCGCTCTCTTCCTGTCTCTTAACGTTAGTCCTAGGATATTTCGTTCCATCACTCTTTGTGCGGTCTTTAACTTGTTCTCGAGCTTCTTTGTTAACCTTTAAAGTTTCTGCCCCATAGGTTAGCACTGGTAGAATGCAATAATTGTACACTTTTCTGACTATGACTATGACTATGCTGACCCCCCCCCCCCCCCATCCAAAAAAAAAAAAGAAAAAGAAAAAAAGACGCTTACAGATTTGGAACGAATAGATTGAATCATACAGGAAGACTCTGCCATCGAGAAAGGTAGGTTTCCTGTCTGAGATTGAGTTGAAAGAATGAATACGTCATTCCGTTCTCGGTTCGCCTCACCAACAGTCTGAATAGGACACGCAAGATCCGTACAATCCGTGGCGGCGCGGATTGTACTGCTTTGACGCACCGTCACCTCTCTCGTGTGCAATTTCACTTCCCTCGAGCAGGGAGACGAGGGCACTGAAGCAGTTTTTAAGGACAACAGACTTGGACAAGCGGCTGTAGCCTGTTCATAGTGCTACAAGTGCTACTGTGCTGTGCGGTGATTGTATGTGGTGACAGTGACCGACTGCGATTGCGTATCTCTGCTCCCTTTCTTTCTCTATCTCTACTTTCTGTCACTGTACCTCCCAGTCCCCTCTCTCCCAAGCGTAGGGTAGCGAACTGGATTTTACCCTCTGGTTAACCTCCCTGTCTTTCCCATTTTTTCACTCTCTGATTCCCATTTTTGTCTCTCTCTGATTTCCCTCGATACTCGTGCGTCCTGGTACCCATCATATTTGTATACGGACATGTTGATCATCCGTTTCGGTTCGAGGGGCATTCTTTCTTGATTCGATGAACCAAGCTATTTTACCGTGTTATATACTGTATCGGTCTTTACATGGCACGAAGTACTGCTTGTGCGCAATATATATGTTATCATTTCCAGGATTGGGTTGTACCTTCTTCACATATGCGATGACTCGTTAGATGGTCCACAGCTCGGCTTCGATGATGGAGTCCGTTTGGCAGAGGTAGAGCCGTTCGCTGAGTGATGTGCCACTTGTGGAGTCATAAAGGCTGGTGGCTCCTACGCAACTCCCTGTGGTACAGCGGTCATTGCCATCCTCTGTCTTTCGTGCCGTGGCGTTGCATGCCAATGGTTGTGTTACAGAAGCGTCGACATGTGTGTGTATGCTGTTGGCCTCTGTTCCCCGCACTTGTGCTTCGTGCCATCGTGCGCATGACTTGCGAAGTTGCTGATGGTTCGGTCTCATGTTTCTGGGTGGAGGTTTAGAGCCCGTTATGCAAGGAAAAGTGTGTGTGTGTGTGTGTGTGGGGGGGGGGGGGGTGCGTCGTGTCATGGGGCTACATCTTCTGGAACTGGTGGAAGGCGGGCGATGTTTTCTTCTGACATCGCGACGTGACGCCTAAAATTGCTCTACCTGCCCGAGTTGTTATATTAAGCTAATGAAGGCGTCCGATGCTGCACAGCTTAGCCTGTCCTGCGCATGCGCTCGCAAAGAGACCCTGCGCTACAAAATAGCGCTGGCCGTATGCCACCACCGATGCTCGAGGAAGGCGCGCAGCCCCCTCCGTCTTGTTCAGGAGTTTGGAGACACCGCTTTGTTTCGGCACCGGTGCCTGTGTCGGCAGCAGTGGCACCGGGGCGCCTTCTGGCGCCGCTGAGACTCCGCGGCTTGCTATGGACTCGCGGCTACGAAGTGAAGTGAGAAGGGCGATAGAGCCGCTGCCTCTAACGACCCCGAAAGAAGAGTTTGCGCGGAGAAAAAGCGTGCGCTGTGACGTGTCAGCCGGAAGGACCGCTGCTGCTGTTCGTGGCATCTGCGTGCACGCCCACTTTTCTCCTCGCTCCCGCTACACGTCGGCATTACTACCGGTTCGCTCCCCTGTGTTCCGTCGCTTACCTCGTAGCTCCTGTTCAGCTCGGGTTCCCCGTTAGCCTACTTTTCGTTGCCCGCTTCTCGCATGCTTTCCCTTAGCCACGAACGCACAAACACGCACGCACGCACGCACGCACGCACACAAAGTAACAAAGGAACCCACAAGCGCTCACTAATGCACGAACGCTATTTCGTGTGTCGCTATTAGGCATCGATCTACAAATGTGTCCTATGTTTTGTAGATAACGCTTGCGTAGCAGTAAACATAACCAATTTCCACACGTCCACGCCATCAAAGTGCGCAACCCTTAGCGTCCTGTCTGTTTCTTCAATTCTAAGACTGCAGCGGGGGACGGCGCCTACTGCGCTTGCGCCGTGCCGAAAGGGGATGAGGACGCTTCGGGGTGGCGTGGGGAAGGAAGGGGAGAGGGAGGTAAGTGGGGGTGGCCAACCCAGCCAGCCTGCACGGAGCGCCCGCGCACCACCCTAGCCTGCCGACAATGGGTGATCAATCACACACCGCGCACTCTGACATCACCTGCGCGCGCGCGCGCACGCGTTCAGCCGGCCGCCATTACGATTGCTAAGCCCGGAAATATATCAGTGTCCCCCTACGCCCACTCACTTCTCTCGCTACCCGGGCATCTTCCGTTTTATTTCCCCGCTCCTTCGCTCCGTCCGTGTACACGAGGGCCGACGTGCGCTTTCCCGCGTTCGCGGGCCCAGCGGCTCGCATCAGCTCGATGTGTATGTACCCTCCTTTTCCCAAGACGGGATCAGGAACCTTTCCTCTGGCGTCGAAGACGGTGGTCCGTCTCGCTTTTTCTCACCCGTCGTCTCGCGCGGGGGCATCGTCATCATCTCCCGACGCCGTCAGCAGTCCTGTCGGAGGGTCGTTCGGAAGCGTGTGTGTATATCTACTGCCCTGCCAGCGTACTCCTATATGATCGTTTTCGTTGTTTTTTTTTCCTGTTCTTCTCACGGGGTACCCCAGTGTTCTCGTCCTAGTCCTCCGTTTTCTTTTTATTCTTTGTTTTGTTTCCCAAAACCTCTTTTTTTTTTCGACATCTTTTCTCTTTGTTCTTTCGCGCTTTCATCAGTTTCCCTGCATTTATCTGCAGCAGTTTCTCTACTGCGCTGTGCCTGTTAAGAAATGTGCCTCTGGTACGCCGGGTCACTCTGAGACGAGGCAGCGTCGCCGGGTGTCATGGCGTCTGAATTGTTGCTGCGTGGGGGCTTATCGCTTTGTTACACCTTCGTTTCGGTTGCCCCCAGTTCGTCGTCGTCTGCTTCTTTCTCCCAGACCTGTAGGTACTTGTTTTCTTTCTCGATTTCACTTTCTTTTTATGTCTCCCGGCCACTAGCCGAAATAGTGCGATCGCTGTTAGTTATGAGAACGTCTCAGATGCGTGACACAAAGCCGGTGATAGCATATATGTAGGATAGCGCACTTCATTAGTTGATGGTGAACATTGTGACGTAATTGTTATCGCACCGAAAGATCGTGACGACATTGTCATCTCGTTGGCATTTTGTGTGTTCTGTGTGTGATAGTCCTCCTTTTTCATTTTAATTAGATCTCATGATGTGCGATAGTGACATTATATGCACTTTTATGTTAACTGAGCTGTCCCAGCATGCATAGAGACCATGTCATACGTTGACAGCGCCTTACGATTAGTATGCATATATTTGCAATTTTTTATGGTGAAGTATACAGTGCGAGTTTCTTTTACGTATAGGCGATTGTGAAATGTTTTGATCAATTTTCTTTTTTCTCTCAGTATAGTTGTCTGGTTTAATGTCATTGTTTGTTTGTTTGTTTGTTTGTTTGTTTGTTTGTTTGTTTGTTTGTTTGTTTGTTTGCTTTGCTTGTTTGTTTGTTATAGCTGGCTCTTCAGTCGCGCAACTTACCATACTGTCGCGGTTAATAAAGGCCAACAACAAAATGAGTGCGAACACGGATGACGCGCTTCGGGCACGCCTCGATTTTAGACCCTGTCGGCGCCGCGTTCGCTTTCTTCCTCCAGACACGCTGCATCTCGCTCGTTTTTTTCCTCGCGCTTTTTCATCCTCCGAAGAGGATGAAACACAACAAGTGAAGGGATCGCGGGGTGGCTCTTTCATATCTCGCTCCCCCCTTTTATCGGCCAGTCGGACAGGGGCAACCCGAGGCGTTGTTACATGGCTTCGCTCTCTTTTTAGCTCGCGGCTTCTTCTATTCCGCGTTAACGATATTATGTTGCGGCCGTCATCTCCGCGGCGAGAAGGGATGAGATAGGAGCGAGCGGGCCGGGGCGGTTCTCGGAGAGAAGTCAGACGTCCGTCCGTCCTCCCGTTCTCGGCGGCCGAACGTGTCGGCGTCTCCTCTTGGGACAGCTCCTGCGGCAACAATGAAACGCAGGCAAAAATAATGCGATGGACGTGGTAAAACAAAACAAGAAAAAAAAGTACGAGTTGCACGCGAGAGGAGACAAAACTTGTTGCAGAAAGATAAAAGGTTGCTAAAAGAAAAAGAGAACAAAAGAAAGAGAGAGAGAGAGTGCGTCCGTGCCTCCCACCGGGCGGGTGTCATCGGGCTGGCGAGGAGAGTCCGCACGGTCGGTCTCTTCTATCGCAGAGAACGTTGCTTCCATCATCCCAGTGCCGTCGGGCGTTGATCGATTTGGCGCCCGGCGTCTTATGAGTGGATTCAGCATCTCTCGGTCTGCAGAGGCGCGGGGTGTGCCGATCCGGCATTATCTTTTGTCTTTTGCCGCCGCCGCCACAGCAGCAACAACGGGACGGTTGCCTGGAATGGCCTACTTCTCTCCTCATAAACAGGACCATCTTATATACCGAGTGTTTTCCCGTTGAGAAACGAGAACTTATGAAAACTAAACATTGAGCACCCACTGACGTGACATCACGTCATGAACCGGCCACCCGGCCCTGGATCTTCGGAGCGGACGCCACGTTTCTCCTGCCTCCATGGCTGAGGACAGTACGCAGTCATCGCAGCCCGCGCCCGCGGCTCCAGCAACCGTGGTCCTTTCGCAACCCCTCGACCCCGGCACGTTTTGCGGCACGGACAACAATGACGTCGACGATTGGCTCTTATTGTACGAGCGCGTCTGCAAGCACCACAGGTGGGATGAGACCCTAATGCTCGCCAACGTCATTTTTTACCTACGGGGCACGGCTCGCGTGTGGTATAACACGCACGAAGAAGAACTGACGAGTTGGGACGTCTGCAAGGAGAAGATGCGCGCATTGTTTGGTCGATCGGCCGCGCGACAGATGACAGCCCGGCACGAGCTGGCGGCCAGAGCTCAGACGTCCACGGAATCGTACGTCGCATACATCTAAGACGTGCTAGCCTTGTGCCGCACAGTTGACAAAGACATGCCAGAGGCAGACAAGGTTGGCCACGTGTTGAAAGGCATAGCTGACGATGCCTTCAACATACTTCTGTGTAAGCACTGCACCACGGTTGACTCCATCATCACAGAATGCAGGCGGTTTGAACAAACAAAAAGCAGACGGATTACCCAGCACCTCCACCAAAAAGGTGTTACGGGGAGTATTTAATTACCGGTAAACGGCTAGCGCTTGTCTAGTTAAGACTGCACAGAGCGCACAGGTTCCAGCAGGTTTCATTCTGACAGAAGAGCCTCTGACCCAGCCCCACTACGACGTCTTTGTCTTTGCCATGGCTCGTGACAATATAGTTGGAAGGCTGGCCGTGGCTTTAAGCCTACCTGTTTTGCCATTTCTCCCTTCCTGCACATGGATACCTTGACCTCAGTCTCTGCTGTGCTCAGTTCTCTGTCTTGAGCCAAAACAACAAACCCTCTTTCCACCCTTAGCACCCACATATCACCCTCTTCCTCGTATCTTTTCTCCTTTACCTCGAAGATATGAGTGACTCCATAATTCGGGCGTGTTCGCTCAAATTTGGACTGCATCTCTTGTGGCACATTTTCGATCTGACGGCCTCACAAAATTTCACATCATACTGAATACAGAACGGAACTCGCCATGTAAGGATAGCTAAGCAGCCCTGGGCTCTGTCCGTCATTTCGAGGGAGGGACCATCTGGGGAACGCCAAGTGCTCATGGCATCTTCTTCCGCCGCGGAATAGTCGAGCCGTCTGCCCTGAGCTTGACAGTTATGGTATCGACAGTTACTAACCCTCAGTTAAAACAACTCCATGCACTCTGCAAGCCTCTCCCTCCTCGTCCCTCCCAGCTCATTTTCTCCCAAGCTACTGAGTCCTCAGACCACCAGGAATCCTTCTCTAAGAGGGCTCGTTAAAATGGAGAAGTGACGGCTGGGGCGAAGCTGTGAGACCTCTTTCAGTTGTGCTTGTCTTCGCTTTAAAAAGCTAGCGCAGTGTAGCTCAATGGAACCACTTGGCGCAACATAAAATCCTCGCGATGAATTCGATTTCCCTGTCACCTGCCTATAGCCTCAAGGTTGGTTCCTTGGTAGCGAGACTGCTCCGGTAAGGCGGATCACCGAACCGCCGCACCAATTTGTCTTCATCTGAAGAGCTCCCTCTCTGAGGAATCCATATGGGTTCCCTTTGTGGCTTCGTCCTGCTTTCAGGTGTACGACACATTACATTTTCATTGCGCTGTCCAGGCTTCTTATTACAGCGAAGATATTAAGGGCTCAACTCTTCGATGGTCGCGTCCAGCAATAGAAAAAATGTGGTTGATCCCTCTTATATAGGAATCGGTATAGAACACGAAAGTGAAACGTGTCTTCACAGAAGTAGTGTAATGTTTATTGCACATTGATATATAATGTCTATTGGTGTTTTGTGGCTAAAGCGCCCTTAGGCGTTGATGCACCCACGCTGGCGCCTGGTGGCACGTCTCCTCCATCACGACTACCAACGTCGATGACCATGAGCAACCGTCGTGCATATGGAAGCTGCACTACGCTGCACACGCTAGCACAACGCGAAAGACGAAGCACGTAACTGACACACTAATACAACGCGCAAGACAAAGCACGTAACTGAATCGTCACCGAGTCAAATCAGCGCGTACAGCGCGTCGTAATTGCAGCCTCCGCGATCAACTTCAGAAACATTTTCAGAGCTAATTGCGGAGGCCACGCTCCGCTGTGCTGAGTACGGTGAACGCCACCTAGGTGGCGTTGGTAGTGCTTCTTGATGCCAGCGTCCCTTCGAAAAAAACTCTCATTGGCCGTATGCTGCATGTGCGATTGAAAGTGTGCGAGGGCGAGGGGCGCTTGCTTGCACGGGGAGCGAACGCACGGCGGAGAGCAAGCGCGACTTCTTAGTGGAAGGGGAGCGGTTGGCGAGGAGGGCATCGAGGCACCCTAGACTGTGCGTGTGCGTGCCCGCTCTCCCACTGCGGCGCATTCGCGCAGCCCTGCCGGCTTCTGCCCCTTGTGCCGCCGACTCTCTCTGGGCTCTCGCCCGCCTCTCCCCTAACATGTGTCGACAACGGCGTTTAGCCGTTCCGTCACGTAGCCAGCGTTTTGACAGCGGTTGTGTGCGGTCACACAAACAACGCGCACAACTGTTGTCGACGGCGGCGGCGTTTTGCCCGCGTTGCGTGCGGCGTTGGTGACGTATCTATAAAGAACGTGCCAACATTTGCCGTACACCCTGTGGCGGTGTACCGTAGCGACCATAAGGCCATGGTCCCTGTGGTCACTAAATAAATGAAAACCACCGGATCATATATATTTATCACTCTTTAATAGTTCAAATAACAAATTACACCATCACATCTTAATAGTCATAATTGTAAATGCATGATTCCCACCATAGTACAGCTTCGCTGGTCTTCCATCTCCACCCTAGTGGAAGGGCTGACAATTTTCTTTTCTTATGGGTTGAGCCCTGTCTCTTTCTCGTGGCGTCCTATTTGCACTAAACTTTATAATGACGCTCTGTGTAGTAACCGAACTTTCCATCCGATGGAGGGACCAACCGATGTAGTGCGATATCGCGGTATCCTTTGCAGAGCGTCATGCTCCGCCTTTCACGCCAATGTGGCTTATCGCGATGGCAGTGGCGTTTTCCTTCTATGAGAGTCCACCAGGTGAAGCTCGTTCGTCTCGGACGGACGGACGGACGGACAGACGGACCGACAGACAGACAGACAGACAGACAGACAGACAGACAGACAGACAGACAGACAGACAGACAGACAGACAGACAGACAGACAGACAGACAGACAGACAGACAGACAGACAGACAGACAGACAGACAGACAGACAGACAGAAAGACAGGACAGACTTTGTCGTAGTCGCGGGCCGCACCTGCACCGGGGGCGGAAGACCGTGATCTTCAGCCCTTTTGCAGGCCCTTTGGACAGCCTGAAGCTGGACTTGAAGGTCGTCGCTCTTGACGGCTTCTTCCCAGTCTTCTTGCCTGTTGAAAGGCGAGTGGTGCGACGCAGAACATTGCCGCAGCATCTGGTTAAAGGTGGACCTTTCCTCGCCGCAGTCGGGGAAGCGGGGATCCACACCCGGAGCGTAGTGGCTCAGCCTGGATCGAGACGGAAATGAGCCCGTCTGAAGCATTCTCAACACCGAGGCCTGGGGTCTGCCAAGCTTCGGGTGAGGAGCCGGGAACTGCTTGCGTCCCAGCTGGTAGTGAGCCGTGATGTCGTGGAAAGTAAGCAGCGGGTCCGTGGTCCGGTCGATCCCCTGCGAATCCGGGCCCCTCAGACCGGCGCGGTTGACGAGACCTCGCGTCTGGTCGTGGGCCAGCTCATTGGGGTTGATTGAGCCGGAAGAGACGTTCCGGCCCATGTGAGCCGGGAACCAAGTGATGACGTGACGGACCGTGCCTGGCTTGCGGCTCCTAAGCACCGCCGCAGCCTCGGCCAAGACCGGAGCCGGCGAGAAAGGCCATCGCCGCCGACCTGGAGTCCGTGAAGATTTGGGTGCGCCCGCGATCGCACAGAGCCTAGCGCCACTGCGACTTGCTCTGCGACGGACGCCGCAGAGTATTGGATGGACGCTGCATTCAGGATTTTGTCCTGGGGGTCAACCACCGTGGCCGCGTGCGAGTTTGATCTGGGATACTGCGCCGCGTCGACAAAGCACGCGAGCTCTGGGTTCTGCAGGGCAGTCTTGATGAGTGCCTGCGCGCCTGGCCTCGTTGTGTTGTGGTTGAACGTTCCTCGGGAATGTGGAGACTCGAAAGGCGTCCCTTTTTTGAGATACACATATTCAGAAAGGTTCAGGGGCCAAATTCTCGAGGCTTTAGTTTGCAAGTAAGCCGCCGCGGTTGCTTAGTGGCTACGGTGTTGGGCTGCTGAGCACGAGGTCGCGGGATCAAATCCCGGCCACGGCGGCCAAATTTCGATGGCGGCGAAATGCGAAAACACCCGTGTACTTAGATTTAGGTGCACGTCAGGTGGTCAAAATTAATCCGGAGTGCCCCGCTACGGCATGCCTCATAATCAAATCGTGGTTTTTGGCACGTAAAACCCCATAATTAAAGTTTTTAAAGTTTGCAAGTACTGTTTGTTATGAATATGCCGCCTTCGCTATTGATAATCATCACCAATGGCTCTTGCGAACAGTTGCAGCATAAGTGCTATTTTGCGAATACGTACCCAGCAGTGCACTGCGCCGAGGTACGCGTAAACGGGAGATTATAGAGGGTCAATTTGCCTCCAGTGCACCAGCTAGACATGCGCACGAGAGCGGCGAGTTTTGCCCGCATGAAGTGCGTCCCGGTCAGTTTGTTTCCGCCGCCTACCAACCGCGCTACCCTCCTCCTCTTCGTCTCTCTTGGTTTTTGGTAAGAAGAGCTGGGCCTTCGCGCGCGCTCCTCTGCAGCGGTCATGCCACGGAGCGAACGCGGGCGAGAGACGGATCGCGACCTCCGCCTAATGCCATTATCGGGCATCGCCGACCGAAACACAGCTGTCTGTCTCGCCTCCCCTCTGCAGTATGCGCTTCCGAAAAGCGCCGAGAGGAGGGCGGCAGCGCGGAGGACCTCGCTTCGCGGCCCCCCGGCCGGCGTCCATATAACACCGCTGGCGGGGCGGCTAATTAATATTTAGTTCTGCGTGATGGCTCGGGGACCTCGCTTCCTGAAGCCCCGACGAAGAACGAGCGCGCGCGCGTCACGGTCGTGCGTGTGTCACGGCTTTCATTATGCTAATGAAAGCTCGCTTGCGGGCTCTGCCCGCCACCCTCGTTGCGAGGCCTTTCTCTATTTTTTGAGCGTTTGTTCGGCCGTTCGTTTTTGTCATAATTCATAGCTCTTCTCCGTCTTCTGCGTGATTTCAGTTTTGCTGCTTCTCTGTTCGGCGAGCTGCGCGGTGATATCGGATATCCCGTGCGCGGTGGAGCGCGCGCGAGCCCAGGTCTCGGCTCACGACCGGCCGCACGCGAAGGAAGTTGGGTCGAGTTTTGACAAGTTGACCCTTCGTTTATTTTGCATAAGCGGGTGCGCCGCGCCAGATGAACGCGCCTCTAAAGGCGGCGAAGGATATGGGGAGGGAAAGAAAGGGCGAGCTCGCGCGCGGGGCCCGACCTGGGTATCAGTTCCGCCATCGCCCTCTCCCTATGTCGTTCAAGCAATACCATATCACTCTGGTTTCTCTGGCGTGCCGTCTCTCTTCCGTTTTGCTTTTGTTACGCTCTTTCGCGGTCTTTCCTTCTATTTTTTTTTTCGCTGTTTTGTTCGTTTGTCCTTACATTCCTGGTCATCGGGCGCTGGCGGCAGTTGCTTCTGATGCGCTGCTGTGCGCCGCCACACTTCTTTCCGACACTTTTTTGCGCCAATGCGTCTTCCTGTTTTATGCGCGCGCAGCCTTCTATCTCACGTCCGCGCTTAGAATGTGAAAAAGGGGCATGAAAACGCGAGCCGAGTTTTTTTTTTTTTTTTTTTTTCCCCTCCTTGTGTTGTTGCTCCGATCGTCTCAGCCTCGCTTCATGATGATGTCCTCTGTGACGGTGACACATGCTTTTTCGGGAATTAAGAGCCGCTCGTGAAACAAATCAGAGCGTGGGGACAGTCAGGAGGAGGAGAGGGGGGGGGGGGGGTTGTCGCGTTAATTTATTCGCAGCCACTGACTCCCGAATAACAGGTTACCCATTGATTATGTCAGATACGCCGGGCGCACTGTCGGTCTGCGCTGTCAATTAGGCGATATAGTGCGCTGTGCGGATGCTGAACAATATATAGATCGCTGCGAGCTCGATATGGCGTGCCGCCGAGGGATGAAATGCCTCAATTTGTGGGCTTTTTCTTTTATTTTATGTTTAAGTAAAGCTTTCTTTGTAAAGCATTTAGCTTGCGCTTTCTCACATTTACGCTCCTTTTCTTTCTTTACAAATACGTGTGGGAGGAGCGTGCTTTGTCTTCGTGACGCTGAAGCATGCAGCGTCTTATAGCGATTAGGCGTTTGCGCACGAGAGCCGCGAGGGCATTTTTCACGCTATGCCAAATGAGAAATTGAGTGCTGGACAATTTTGGGCGGATTCACGAAGCAATATTATATCTGCGTGGAAATAAATTGATTATATTTTGCTTGCTTTTAATGGCCAGCTTCGTCGAAGATGTCGTCTACAAGGTCATCCAATTTTATTGACTCATTTTGCTTCCTTCCGTTTCTTCTTTTTTTTTTTTCTGCCAGTTTCTCAGAGGAAACTATATATACCGTCAGGTCAGGCTGCTCCTCTACCGTCGTCCTCTCTAGCTCCGCGCCCCCGCTTTCCTGGCTTTTCTTTATTGCATTCGTTCTATTTCCTTGTCGCAGATGCACATTTTCTGGTTTACCATACCTGGTGATACACACCGGTATAGTATACCTGGTGATCATTTCTTTTATCTTCAACGTATACGTATCAAAAATATTCTGTGACACATGGCGCAATTCCCTCATATTAGCTGGATTGCTCGAGGAGACCTCACTTGCACGAGTAATCGGAGTGTGTGATTCTCGATAATCGGCGAAGTTCCACTATTTAGCTTTTAATGTATTCACTCGGGGCACATGCCCAAATAGCGAAATTGAAGCCGAACAGTAATGGGGTTGTATCCATTTATTAGAAACAAGTGGTAGCTTAGCTCCAGTTTCGAGGATTACGTCCTGAAGTTTTGGGGCAAGTTGCATCAATGCTATAGTGAACACTTATCAGCTGTGTGGAAAGATACACTGCTCAACTTGGAGCCAAATGTAAATGCACAACCGTGTTCGCCGGCGTGGTCTCTGCGAGAGTGAGATGGCGTTCAAAGATGCGCATCGAGTGTATTGGCTGCAATGCGAGCCGCGCCGGAGTAGATCATAGGAAGGTGGCACGCAAGAACCCCCCCCCCCCCCCCCCCCCCCCGTCCTTCGCTACGCGCTATTGGTGACGCGTGCGTGCCGTCTTCGTCGCACGTACACTGCTTTGGCAGTTTCCGTCAAAGCAGTCCCCTGTCATCGGGGCTGATGGCTCGGCCGACGCCGGCGGACGTGGGATCCGGTGGGCGTGACCGCGCAGGTTCTCTCCCAGGGGTTCACGGCGGCAAGCTGCGGGAAACGACGGCTGCTAGCTGTCGGATTGCTGCTGCCTTGCCTTCAGGCACCCGCCGCCATTAAAGGGCGTGTCCTTCCATTCCTGTCGCCGAAACCTCGTGCCACCGTCGCGCAGCGCTTGGCAGTCTCACTGGCCGGGGGCGCGTGACGGGCTATTTAAATATGCATTTCAGTGCACTGCCCATTGACTTCAAAATCGCGGTCTCGATGCCTTCGCCTGTCGTGAACACTTACTTGTTTTGTCGTGCCCGTCGAGCATTGCTAGCTCGCCCATCGCCTGCTCTGACGGTGCGCTGGTTTTCGTTTATTCGCATATTCACTTTAACCGATGTGCGTGCAGAAGCATGCTTGTGCAGATAATTAAACGCGTGTGTACCCCAGTGCACAGGACACGACATTTGGTCATTTGAAGTGTGGTCGATCGCAGCGCGGCTTTCATTCTCATCGCTACACCCACAAACACAACTTTTAGCTGTCGTCGATGTCAATCAAGCAACTGTCCTCGTCGTCATCATCGCGTCGTTGTCGTGCCGCTGTCATTGACGTGTCCTTTTTATCGTAGTTGTTGTCGTGCCGTCTTCGTCGCTGGTGGCGTGCTGTCTGTCTGTGTTTTTATCGGTAAATGACTTAAAATGCCACACGTGTCGTCTGTGCCTATTTATTTCCTCACCTTATTGTTTGCTACTCTTTAATTTTCTTCTATTGCGATATCAATTATATGAACACTCCACGGGCATTTTGCCGTCGCCGCCGTCGCCGTGAGGTTCCGTATAGAGTCCAATGGCGATAAACCGTCGCCGCGCGCCGTACGCTGTGTGTGCGAGTGAAAGCGTGCGAGGGTGAGCCGGCAACCGCAGCTTTATTTCGCGCACGCGAGCGAGGAAGGTGGCCGGAAGCGCGCGCTCTTTGTTCGCTCGCAGGGCACGTGGAGGAGGCGATGGAGAGGGTAGTGGTGGGGGGTGCGTTCTGCTCTTGCGGCTGCATCTGACGGAGCCTCCACGCGGGCACCGTATCTTGAAAGCGATCGCCGAAGTGTGCACCCACGGAGGCATCATCTTCAAAGCGATCTGCGATGGGTATAAAGTGCAGAAGGGCATGCGCCGAGTGCCGGTAGCTTCGTATGCGCTGTGCTTTCGACGTTTAGTTCACGTTGAAGCGAGACGAGACCGCGAAGGTCAATTTGCCCGCTGCTGCTGGCGTACTTTCTCAATCGTATTAAACAGTTTCCGCGGTAATCGAGCAAGATGTGGTCATGTTTACTTGTGCGCGCTTGACATCGTGCTTGTTTATTTAGTTAGTAAGCGAATATTTACATTGTATACGGCTGATAAAACTACTATCCTTACTTCGTATAGCTGTCCCCTAATTTGCTATCGCAATCAATGGTGCGTCTTTCGGGCGAAACTGCGACTTTTTTTATTCCATATAATACTATGATATTGGTCATAGGCCTATCTCATGTATATTTCACCTATTGTTTTCTCTCCCTCTCTCTCTATATAGTGTAATATAACGGTCTCAATTAAATGCCATTCATTTTCGCACTTCGTCAATGGCCTGAGCGGTGCTCTGCCTCCGTTATTACCGTGATCGGCTTGTGGGGAGGGTGGATGACATGCAAGAAATAAAATGAAGCTGCTGGGGTCCGTGCAGCCAAGCAAGCCTACCGTAAGAAACATGCATCGCGACAGCTGAATCTAAGCGAACTGGCTGGCTGTTCTAACGTGAAGCAGCACCGAACGCAGCCATTCCTTGTGGCAGGAGTTTGGCTAAGTGTCAGTGCCGGTAGTCGTCGGCGTATTGCTGAGCATGGCGGCGCTCTATAGATGGATCTTGGCCGTTAAACGTGCGCATGTGCTCGGTGAAGTCTCAAGAACGCGATCTAAGTGGTTATTTATGGGTATCCTGTCAATACGTCGTCTCGGATGACACCTATGGTGTATACCACTGAGCTCACAGAGGCTGTAAATTGTCGGCGTTCGCATAAATCTGTGTCGAGATGCGCCGTTTCTTCTTGCCGGCTCACAACAGCTTCGCTGAGAGCGACTGGCGCGGTGCGTGGTACCTGCAAGATATTAAAGCGAATGGCTTGTAGAATATACCGCCGCGGTGGCTCAGTTAGCTAAGGCATTGCGCTGCTGAGCCCGCGGTCGCGTGATCGCATCCCGGCTGCGGCGGCCGCATTTAGATGGAGGCGAAATGCAAGAACGTCCGTGTGCTTGCGTTGTAGTGCACGTTAAAGAACCCCAGGTGGTCTAAATTAATCCGAAGCCCTCCACTACGGCGTGCCTCATAATCAGAACCGGTTTAGACACGTAAAACCCCAGAAAGAAGAACAAGGCTTGAGGAATATCTGGCCTTAGGCGGAGGGAACGAGTGGCGAAAAAAAAAAAAAAAAGAAGTCGTCGTCGTCGTCGCCGACCACCATTGTCGTCGTCGTGCCGCAGCCGTCGTCATCACGCTGTCATGCCTTCTAAGAAAAAACGCCGACAATAAGTAGTGTCGCCATAATTAATGACTCTTATCGACTGCAGCAGCGTATTTCACTAGTATTTCTAGTGTGCATTTCTTTTATTTCTGCGGTCTGCGTAAGCTGTTCGCTTACCTTGACAATCACATTCATGTGTTCAGCAACATTTTCTTCATTTTCTTTTCGTTCGCTTCACCTGAACGACCAGCTTACCTAATGGACAGCATGACAGCCTCGAAGACAGGAGAATCGCGAACTCGCTACTATGCTTAATCGATGGTCACAAAATGTGTAACCTATAACCGCAATGCAATGGAACTGTACCAAGCGCGATCAGACAGAAAGTGACACACACACAAAAAAGAAAAAAGTGCTCACCCATTCATTTAATCAAATAGGTACGACTAATCTGATGTCTAATCACATGATAATAGAGGTTTTTTAGTGCCCTCCTACGGCAGTCCAAAGAAACGTACTGATCTGCTGGCATTAAAACGTCCCAAAAGACTATATTTGCGGCTTCACGAAGTAGCCGGGGTATCTGTAATCTCACTCTGGAAAGTCTAATTATTAATCAATATGAAGCTTTCGTCGATGTCAGTCATCTATTTCACCGATGTCACCTATTTCCACAAAAGTATTTCTCAGCGATCATTTTATTCCCACAGTGTATAACATGCACGATATCCAGCAGGTGTCATTGCCTTGTCATTATAAGCTCGCGCAGGTGTCCCAGCTTGCCGAAGTTGAACGTCCAGCGCCTTCAATTTCTGCATTCTTTTACGCCTATAGAAATATTGCCTTCGTTCCGATAACCATTTAAACACAACTAATAAAAGAGTGCCGTTGTATTGGGCACAAATAATTATCAACATTCAGTCCTATCAACCACACGTATTTAGTAAAGCGGAGCCTGATCTGTAGCATATATTAAAATCGTCAGTTTTGCCGGCCTGTGGCTCTCTCCACTGTATCATACGTCGCGTATTTTTGAATCAAATACATTTTTATGCTACAGAAGCTCTACTGCGTTTTAAATGGGCCTGGACATCAATTAATAACGGCAAAGAAAGGGTGAGCAAAAAAGAAAGAAGAAAAGAAACGTAAAAGAGGGGAGCCTTTAAAGCCGTCGCCATTCGGCTAATGACTCGGTATTGACTCGAAGTGAGACCCTCGAGCTGTCCGTCTCTCTTTCTCGCAGTGTCTGAAGTGGCTCTCGAAAGGCGGTTCGAGAGCTCGGACTGCCACCAAGCCTGGATCGAGGCTCGACTAGCCCGAGTGAACGCCGGCGGAGCCCCGGAAGTGGACTTTGAGATCCTCGTGAGTATGGCTGCTGCCTCCTCTCGGCCTTCACTTGAGTATTTTCACCAACTGGCCACTCACCAACGCTGTCCATGCGTTCGAGGCAATCTATGCTGTTGCCGCAGTGCTTTTTTTCAGCGTGCGTTTTCTTGCGTGCCGTGAACTTCTCTCCTACTCGTCCTGTGGACTCCCCTCTCCTCCTTCTTAGTGCGGGGCAGCCAACCGGGCTCAGCCTAGAGAACCTCCCTGTATTTTTCCTATCGTTTGTCTATTTCTCTCTCTCCTTCTAACGGCTGACTTAGCCGCTGTTCGCGCAGTAGGGTTGAAGCATTGCTTACATGAATGGCGCAGTGGCGCTGAGCGATTGGCAGTGTGATAGCAATAATGCGACGCGTAGCCCTTTTAAACCGTAAGCAAGGCGGGACAAACACCACGCAAGAAATAAAAAGAAATTATAAAGATGGTAAACTCAGCGGTAATGCAGTTCCACTGAACGTGAAAGCTGGGGAATTCGTGCGGAGCAGTGATTCGCCGGTGCTTCCCTTGTGTTTATCTTGTTTCATCGTGTGTTTATTTTTTGTTTAGCTCTTCTTTTCACGATGTTGGGATTAGCTTGCCTGCGCGTGCGAGCAACTTCAGCTTCTCGGGTGCGCACCTCTTATCAGCCCTGCGTCGGCGCTGTCTTTCACGGGCGAGCTACCGCTGTCGCTGCAAGCATGCTTGCTGCTCGGCGTGCATGGCAGGAAAGAGCGTCCCGGAGCGCGGGATGATTATGATGATGATGATGATGATGATGATTGAATGGCATCCCCTTTAAAACGGGGCGGTGATAAATGGTCATCTAGCCTGCTTGATTTAAATCAGGTATACTATACATGTTCTTTATCTAGCATTTTTGTATACCTCTCATTAATCTTTTTCTTCTTTTTTATGCCCAAAATCTACCTTGTACCGCTACCTACGATTTTAAGAGATCAGGTCGTATCAATCTCTTCCATTATTTTTTTCCACCAGTACTCTAATCGTCTCTTGCTTATCTCTACGGCTGATCGCTTGATGTTTCCTTCCACTTTAAAC
This sequence comes from Dermacentor silvarum, assembly GCF_013339745.2. Taxonomy (NCBI): domain Eukaryota; kingdom Metazoa; phylum Arthropoda; class Arachnida; order Ixodida; family Ixodidae; genus Dermacentor; species Dermacentor silvarum. The sequence goes on from NC_051155.1 coordinate 47,341,880, forward strand.
CCAAGCGTTTCTGGGAGTTGCACGTTACCTACGGTTCTCGCTGGGTGGATCCCGTCGGATTCCATTAGGATGTGCTGAGTGGTCTCTGGATCCTTACTGCAGCATACACATGCCTCATCTAGTTCCGAATATTTGCTCCGGTATGTTTTGGTCCTTAGGCAACCGGCTCCAGCCTCAAATAGCAAGGCACTTTGTGTTATTGTACAAATTTTCCCTTCTAATTTCTTTCTTCTCATTCTTGTAAATCTCCATTGTCCTTTTTGTTTCCATTCTTTGCATCCAATTCACGGTCTCTATTTCTCTCACTTTCTTTCTGATGACTCCTGGTTGTCTATTTACAGTTTCGATTATCCTGTACTTGTTTGCCAACTTCTTTAACCTCTTCTGCCATTCTGCGTCCACGCTTTCCATGTACAGGTACTTGTGCACTTTAGCCGCCCATTTATTTTCCTCCGTGTTTCTGAGCCTTTCTTGAAAACAAATTTTGCTCTATGCTTCTCTCACTTCAAAAGAGGCCCAACCCATGTCACCCTGCGTACTGCCTAATTTGCAGTTTTACCGTGGGCTCCCAAAGCCAAACGGCCTACTGATCTTTGGTTAACTTCCAACCCCGACAAGATTTCTGATTCTGCCCTAACGGAATCTTTCCACTTGTGAAGACTGTTTCACATGATGCGATTTTCATCGCACCGGAAGCGCGATTTCCGTCACATGCTAGGATAATCGCAGTTGGAGTGCCGATTCTGCGATCTTCGGCTGCAACCAGATTGGTCGCAGCGTCGCAAGGTCGCAGCGATCGCTGCGATTTTCCGTCGAAATTGCGCCGAGAGCTATTTCGTGGTCTGTTCTGGAAAATGGCGTCGGTCGCTCAACACAACGTTTATAGATACTTTTTTCGTCTATAAATGTTGGCTCAACAAGCACCGAACAGTGCAACTAATTGAGTGGAGCCGTGGATTGCGCAATTGGTACGTACCATCAGCACCGACACGCCAACAGTGCAGATAAAAACTCGTTGGTAAGATTCGGTTCTGCGATTTCTATGCGTTTGTTGACACGCTACGTTGCTAATCATGCGACGCCTTTTTTACGCTGGCTTCGGGTGCTAATAGTACGTACCTTTCCGTTATTCACACGCGCTGCTAGTTGGTAAATACTACGAGGTGTCCCTCACGGAAAGATATGGCCTTCGGATGTCGTCCCAATTTTCTGGTTGTACAAGCTACTCGCGATATACGAAAACGCCACAGTTGTAATGCGGTATGCTTTTACGGACGGAACAATTTAAAGAATATGCAACTACGGTCAAAGGGTCACGCTACACAGGCGACAATTTAGTTGCAGTCGGGTGGCTTGGGCTTCCATGCGCATTTCCCCCAATGAATTATCTCATTTCAAGGTTCCGTTACTTCCGCTGTGAGACGGGACTGCTTATCAAGCTCGCAAAGGGAACGTGCAATCGTAATGAATGTTCTACAATAGCATATTTAACGCTTTGACTGGTAATAAACAGTATTGTCAATTTGTTTTCGAAGCATTATTTAAACAGTGTTTTCTCACTTTTCTGATGTATCATTTTTCTCCTGCACAAAAGCCAATAAACCTTCAATGTGTTGCAGACTTTGTATCCCTACTGCACCTGTGCATCGAATTTCTTTTGTTTATGCTGGTCGTAACATATTGCAGTACTCTAAGAAACTACTTCGCCATAAATATTGTCACAGTGCGTAAGGTGGAAAGAAGAGGACATGGTTGGTGCCCTGGGAGACGACAAAGAAGATTCTGGGTTTTCGCTTCTCTGCGCAGCCATTAAAACCCGTCTGTAAAACCAGTACGTTTCTTCCTTCCCGTAACATTATTGGTGGAGGTGCGGGGTACTCACTTGCGCAAGACGGAGCTCCGCAGCGGACGTAACCTGGCCGCCATGTCACCCGAAGGGGTGTCTTCAACCGCGGCCCCGTCGACGCCACCGACGGTCATCCTAACCCAGCCCCGCGACCCTGGCATGTTTTCTGGGATTCACAACGTTGACGTCGATGACTGGTTGATAAATTACGAACGGGTCTGCGCCAACAACAGGTGGGATAACACGCTTATGCTGGCTAACGTAATATACTACCTCAAAAAAACGGCACGAGTCTGGTTCGAGACGCATGAAGAAGAGATTACCAGTTGGGAGCAATGCAAACAGAAGCTTCGTGATTTGTTCGGCAAGCCCATCGGCCGCCAACGTGCTGCTCAGAAGGACCTTGGGACCCGTGCACAGACGTCCACTGAATCTTACGTGGCGTACATCCAGGACGTCTTGGCTCTTTGCCGCAAGGTGGATAAAAACATGACAGAGGCAGACAAGGTCAGTCACGTTTTAAAAGGCATAGCGGACGACGCGTTTAACCTTCTCGTGTATAAGAACATCACAACAGTCAATGAGATCATTAACGAATGTCACCGCTTTGAAGAAGCGAAAACCCAGAATCTTCTTTGTCGTCTCCCAGGGCACCAACCATGTCCTCTTCTTTCCACCTTACGCACTGTGACATTACATAATGTTACGGGAAGGAAGAAGCGTACTGGTTTTACAGATGGGTTTTAATGGCTGCGCAGGGAAGCGAAAACCCAAAATCTTCTTTGTCGTCTCCCAGGGCACCAACCATGTCCTCTTCTTTCCACCTTACGCACTGTGACATTACCCCGTCAGAAGAAGCACCTTACTGGTGCGACTCACTGGTTCGAGAAAGGAACGGTTTGAGGCGGCTGACGTGGACGACGTCAGATAGAGGTGAAGGCACGGTAGCATCCAGTGGAGACACTTCATATGTGACAGGCGTCACCTGACGGAGGATGCGATAAGGGCCGTAGTATCGCGAAAGGAGTTTCTCCGAAAGACCGACACGTCGAGATGGAGACCAAACTAGCACAAGAGCACCTGGTTCGTATTCGACATCGCGGTGGCGCTGATCGTAACGGCACTTCTGACGTGTCTGTGAAGCAGAGAGACGAAGACGGGCAATCTGGTGTGCCTGGGTCGCTGTGGTTATGACATCACGAGCGTACTCCGTCGGCTAGTCGAGTGTGGTCGAAAGAAGAGTCTCGAAAGGCAAGGTCGGTTCACGGCCATATAGAAGGTAGAAGGGCGAATAACCAGCTGTGTCGTTGCGCGAGGAATTGTACGCAAACGCCTTGCCTTTCCTTGCTTCCCTGTCTCTACTTCCTGTAAAACACGTGCAACAATGTGAAAAGCAGGCATACACTTTGTTTTTATAAGCAGTAGATAGCACATTAAACAAAAACAGATCAAAATCGGGCAGTCAAGTCAGCCGGTTGCATTCCTTCCTGTGAATGATAGCATCTTTTCAAGTGTGGGTGGTTCTTGCATGTCCACAGCTCATAAAGTGTGCAGACTCATCACGAGGCGTAGGCCTTGCCCATCAAGATGGAGGCAGTGTTGCTAATGAGTCTGCAATTACATGTATTACTGCATAAACTCGTATAACCATATCCCATCATTACTCAGCCGAGCTTGCTCCGAGTCATATTCACCAAAATTCTGCTTATCCGAGCTTGCTCTGACTCATATTCAACAAAATTCTACTCAGCTGAGCATGCTCTGACCCATGTTCATCAAAATTCTACTTAGCCGAGCTTTCTCCGACTCATATTCACCAGAATTATACTCAGCTGAGCTTGCTCTGACTCATATTTATCAAAATTCTACTCAGGCGAGCTTGCACTGAGTCATATTCACCAAAAATCTACTTAGCCGAGCTTGCTCTGACATATTCACAAAGATTCTACTCCGCCGAGCTTGCATTGAGTAATATTCACCAAAAATCTATTTAGCCAAGCTTGCTCTGACTCATATTCACCAAAATTCTACTCAGACGAGCTTGCATTGAGTCATATTCACCAAAAATCTACTTAGCCGAGCTTGCTCTGACTCATATTCACCAAAAATCTATTCAGCCAAGCTTGCTCTGAGTCATATTCACCAAGTTGGTGAATATGAATCAGTGCAAGCTCACCTGAGTCAGCTGAGTAGAATTTTGGTGAATATGACTCAATGCCAGCTCGCCTGAGTAGAATCTTTGTGAATATCAGTCAGAGCAAGCTCGGATAAGTATAATTTTGGTGAATATGAGTCAGAGCAAGCTCGGTGCTCGGCTAAGTAGATTTGAAATCTACTTAGCCGAGCTTGTCCGAGCGCTTCGCCTAACGATCCGGTCATTAATTATGCATCACGCCGTAGTGGGGTACTCGGGATTATTTTCACCACCTTTGATTCTCTAACGCGTACCTAAATCTAAGTATTGGACCGTTCTTGCCTTCGTCCCTGTTGAAGCGCCGTCGTCGCGGCCGGGGACCGAACCCGCCACCTGGTGCGTACTAGTGAAACGCCATAGCGACCACTTAAGTCACCCGCGGCCGAAGTTACGCTTTAAATTAGTTTTATATGTTGAACATTGTTCCAGTTGGGAACAAGACAAATTAATCTAGGCACGTGGAAGAGCCGAGCAAAATTGAATGCGAACCCGTCAATCAACTTCGCAATGGCATCGCACATTGTGTTATGGCCGACGTCTTTCTGTGAATGAGGGAAACAATGAATGAGGAAATTAAGTCTTTATTGGGTGAACTCGTGCCCCTAAAAGCAAGTGACATTCAGAACACAACTATAGCGGCGAACACAGTCTGCAATCGATGACAATCTGAACTGCGCGTCGGCTCTTATACATGACTCCTCGAAGGTTACATAATCTCTGGTGCTGCTTGGCTTCCAGAAAGCACGACGCACTTCGCGTCGCGCATACAATTACATTACAAAACAATCGCAAACTATGACCATCGAAACAAGCGCGAACGAGACCAAACCAAGCAAACCAACCAAGCACGAGCGCTGACGCGAGCAGACGACAGTACGCATCTAGCGGTAGGGCCGGTCCGGATGAGACCAGTTTCCCGCGCGCACGTCGTTTCAGGGGCCGCGCTCATTGGTCTCCGCCGTTCGCGGCTCGCGTCTTTCATCTTTCGCTGTTGTGCTCGTTCACTCGGTTACGCCGCCGACGCTCGCCGCATAAACGGGCCATTAAGAGCTGCGCTCTAAAACAAGAAAGAAAGAACGGGACATTACTGACGTTCCGGCCGCGGGACCGGCCTTTGTCGAAGTAATGGGCCCTTGCGCGGGGGGCGATATATAAGGCTATCATAATGACGTGTCATTGTACATATCAATGACGTATCACAGCACTGTTGCTCACCACCAGCCGGTGTTCCGCAGCCGACATGCCCAGATCTCTTTACCCGCGCTACCTGGCTCGGCGCAGGTAGTACACGAGAATCAGAGTCGACAGTCAGATGACGGAGCTCTAATGAAGACGACGCCACGTGACGACGCCGGCAAAGCGAGCGTGAGCATAAACCCAGCGGCTCAAGTTGGTAGACACTGCCAGCCCCGTTGCGTATGAGGCTAGATAGGTACACTCAAAGTGCCTGATGTTGGCAAAGAATGATTGGCATTAAAAATGCAAATGCATACAGAACTGTTGATGACTTAATAACGAATTCGTAAAAGACGTGTGCGTAAACAAGATGGGAGCTATGTCAAAAAGACGCGTGACAAGAGCAAACGGATAATAATTATATAGGGTTTTACCTGCCAAAACCACGATCTGATTGAGGCACGCCGTACTGGGGGGCTCCGGAATAATTTGGTCCACCTGGGGTTCTTTAACGTGCACCTAAATCTAAGTACACAGGTGTTTTCGCATTTCGCTCCCATCGAACAGCAAACAGACGTGTGTAGTACATTCGGACATGAAAAAAGGGGCAGTGAACGCGTGGCACCGGCACAGCCAAATATCAAAACAAAAGAGAACGAGAGATAGAAAGCGTGTGACAACAAGAAATACACGTGCCCGCATTTAGACATCTTACCGACCATAAGTGAGAGGAAAAGTACAATAAATATGTATAGTAATACGGAGCGACGAAAGTCACGTAGAGATGGCGCACTCAGAGGAAAAAAGGAAAAGTTCGCCAGCACTTTTAGTGATTGCACAAGTTACCGCTCTAAATTTGTTAATGAGATACGACTCTCGAAGCTCTCTATCGCAGCGGGAACGAAAACCAGACCATCAAAGGGGGGGGGGGGGGGGGGGGCGGAATACGTACACGTTTTTTGATAGCGGAAGATAGGGAAGAGCAGCCTGACACGTATGGTTATTAACGCTGTAGTTTGTCCTATTCTACTGTAATTGACAAACAGAAAATTCGAGCAAATAGATGCAGCTGCATATATATATATATATATTGTCACGTAGTAGTGACGCTGAAGTAAACAGTCGTAAAACTGTGTATGACAAAACTTATTCTTTATTGGGCGAACCTGTGCCCACAAAAGCAAGCTGCGCTCGAAGCACAACGAAAGCGGCGAACACAGTCGGCGATCGTCGAAATCTGATCAGCGGCGAAACGCGTCGGCTTTTATACCTGAGTCATCGAAGGTTCCAGATTAATCCCTGATGCCCGCGGGTCTTCCAGAAAGTTCTAGACAAGTCGCGTCGGTCATACAATCAGATAACATAAGCGTCGGTGAAAACAGGCAACGGAAAGAAGCATCGATAACGTTCTAGAAACTTCCGATACAGGCGCGTCCTGCGCCGAGCGATAACGTTTAACATCTGTTAGCCGGTGGAAAGCGGCCACCGGTGAAAGATAAACATGTATACGTGTCAATATTGTTACGGGGTGTGTAGAAGACGTTTATTTCAGGAAGCCGTAGGGCAATTGGGTGCCGATACTGCACGTCGTCCTTCTGCCGCTCCACTGCCGCTCCACTACCTTTGACGCAGTGTAACATGGCTCCTCTCGCAGACGAAGCCTTCCGGGCAAGAAGTCAGTGGGGTTTTCTTTGAGTGAACGGCTTCGGGCGGGCTACATGCGTGATGTTGGTCTTGGATGACCGTCTTCCACTGGAAGTGAGGCGCGCAATTCTATAATTCACCTCGCTGAGACGCTCAAGCACAATAAACGGTCCAACATATTCAGCGAGCAGTTTTTGACATAGACCTCGTTACGCAGGGGAGTCCATAGCCACACTAGGTCATCCGGATCGTAAGTTACTTGCCGGTGTCGACTATCGTATCGGGATTTGTACTCCTTTTGTGAAGCTAGAGTATGTAATCGAGCGAGGCGCCGAGCCTCCTCCGCTCGGCAGAGAGTTTCCGCGATACAGGCGTCCTCGTGACCACCAAAAGGAAAGATAGTGTCCAATGTGTACCTCGGCGGACGAGCGCAAAGCAGGAAAAACGGATTGTATTCAGTGGTCTCATGTTGCGCGGTGCTGCATGCGTAAGTGACGAACGGCAATGCTTCGTCCCAGTTTTTGTCGTCCGAGCTCACGTACATGAAATCATGTTCACAAGTGTTCTGTTCGTGCGTTCAGTCAGACCATTGGTCTGCGGGTGATAAGGCGTTGAGTGTCGCAGGTTGGAGGCGCACAAACGTAGTTCTTCAACAACATGAGCTGTGAACTGACGGCCACGGTCGCTAATGATCACTCGCGAGGGACCATGACGAAGTATAATGCAATGCAGCATAAAATGTGAAACCTCGCCTGCAATTGCAGAGGGTAGTGCTGGCGTCTCGCAGTACCGAATCAGGTAGTCGGCACATACTATGATCCAGCGGTTGCCTTTGGAAGAACGTGGGAACGGTCCTGTGAGGCCGATGCCTACTTGCTTAAAGGGGGAACTGGGCGGCACCACAGGCTGTAAGAAACCGGCTGGAGCTGCAGTAGGTCTCTTGTGACTTTGACACTTGGCGCAAATGACTACGTATGTCTCCGTTGTCTTGCGCATTTGAGGCCAGTAAAATCTTTCTTTGGCACGATGGAGTCCATTACTAAGGTGTTATTGCGCAACAAAAGGACAAGGACGGCAGAGAGAAATACACACACCAAGCGCAAACTTTCAACTAAATTTATTGTGCCACTGAATCAGTTTATATGTGTCAGGCAGTATAGACTGCGCATGCACTTACATGAACTAAAAGGATTGCGTATTCGTGTAACATAGTTACGAGTCAGTGCATGCGCAGTGCATGCGCAGTCTATACTGCCTGACACATATAAACTGATTCAGTGGCACAATAAATTTAGTTGAAAGTTTGCGCTTGGTGTGTGTATTTTTCTCTGCCGTCCTTGTCCTTTTGTTGCGCAATAACACCTTAGTAATGGACTACCAACTTGCCCGCAATGCTGCCCTCATCAAGATGGAGTGTCCGCGTGGACTCTAAATGACCTAAAGTTGGATCATAATGCACGACGTGCAAAACAGAAGAGCCGAGGGCTTCTGACACCACCAGAAGAAACCGTGCACCTGTCGCCGAGCAAATTCTTCTTATAAGCAGTCCATCCCGAACGATGTCGACTCTTTCGTGGCAGGGAAAAGTGGCTCTAAACTCGGATCATTACGTTGCTCTCTTGCGAAGGTTGTGGCATCTGCGAAATCATGGTGTACGGATGCGATAAGGTGGTCGAAACTGTCGGCGTCGCATTTCGTTGTACTAAGAGGCATCCGCGAAAGGCAATCGGCATCAGCATATCGTCGACCGCTCTTGTAGGATACAGTGAAGCTGTACTCTTGCAGACGCAGAGCCCATCGTGCAAGGCGTCCAGATGGATTGCGAAGATTCACGAGCCAGCACAAAGAATGATGAGTGGTGACGATCGTAAAGTGATGCCCATACAGGTACGACCGAAATCGCTGCAACGCAAAAATAACAAGACGTTCCGGCTCATTCACCGTGTAGTTACGCTCGGGCTTGCTTAATGACCGACTTACGTAGGCGATGACGTGTTCTTTGTCATCCAACCGTTGAATCAGAACAGCACCAAGACCTACACCACTCGCATCTGTGTGGACTTCTGTTGGCGCGGAAGAATTGAAGTGTCGGAGGATCGGTCGCGACGTCAGCAGAAACTTCAGCTCTCGAAAGGAAGCAGAACAATCAGGCGTCCACTCGAAAGCGGCCTTCTTGTGCAGGCTGCTTGTCAAGGGATAAGCGACATCAGCAAATCGAGGAATGAACCGCCTAACATAGGAGCAGAGCCCTAGAAAGCTGCGAAGTTGTTTGACAGACTGAGGTGGTTCAAATGCTTCAACAGCCTCTGTCTTCGCAGGGTCAGGAGTGACGCCGTCTTTGTCCACAAGATGTCCCAACACCAAGGCTTGGCGCTTACCAAAATGGCGCTTTTTAGAATTGAGCACAAGACAAGCCTTCTGTATGCAGCTGAGTACAATACCGAGACGCGTGTTGTGCTCGTGAAATGTACGCCCAAGGATAATAACATCGTCGAGGTAGCACATCCATATCTCCCACTTTAGACCTCGCAGAATAGTGTCCATAAATCGTTAGAAGGTGGCGGGTGCGTTACACAAGCCGATTGGCATGACATTGAATTCAAAAAGTGCATCGGGTGTTACGAACACCGTTTTTTCCTTATTCTCAGCATGCATTGGGATTTGCCAGTAGCCGGATCTCAAGTCTACAGAAGAAAAATAAGAAGCCGAATGAAGGCAGTCTAAGGCATCATCTATACGCGGAACTGGGTAGACATCTTTCTTGGTAACTTTGCTTAGCCGCCAATAATCAACACAGAGTCGCCAACTGCCATCTTTCTTTTTAAGTAGAATGACAGGTGCAGCCCAGGGACTCGCGGACTCCTGAACTATCCCCTTGTGCAGCATTTCCTGAACTTGCTCACCAAGTATCTTGCGCTCAGTCGTGGATACTCTGTACGGCTTCTGTCGTATAGGGTGCGCTGATCCGGTATTTATACGATGGCGTATTTGAGGCGTCGGAATTTGGGACGTCGTGTCAGTCTGTGAAAAGTCAAACACTTGCGAGTGCTTGGATAGAACATCCAGTAACGTGTAGCGCTCACTCGTGCTGAGCGACCTGCTCACCATCTGAAGTAGTTTCGAGTCGGATGGGCAGGGATGGAGGGACTCGTCTGCAACTCCGAGTACAGCCAGTAACGCTGGTGTCTCTTCTTTGAAGAGAACGAGCTTCATGCCAGAAGGGAGAAGTATGGGCTGGCCCCCGTAGTTCATTGCCCATAATTTAGAATGTCCCTCAACTACCGACACTAAACAATGCGGAACCAAAACGTTCTTCTTTACACAGGCCGAATGAAAAGACTCCGTTGCGGCATCAAATGTGGCGGAGTTGGTACCAGAGCAAATGACCGGAACGCATACAGCGCCGCATAGTGGGGGAATGCCGATGTCCTCAGAAACACAAAAGGTACCTTATTGACATGGCGAGTTTTCCATGAGTCCTGTGATAACCTCGTGTCATAACTTCCTGTCATAACGGCGAATTCAGTGGTAAATACTTTGCCACACGAACACACATCCGCAGTACAAACGCCGACCGGGCAGAATGTGTCACCACTAACCCTACGAAACGTGGAAATATTGTTCCAAGAAAACATCACTTTTTGTTCCAGTAGGGCTTTAAAATTTACGCTCATCACGGAAATTGTTGCCCCAGTATCCACAAGAGCCATTGTAGGTATATCGTCAACAAGCACGTGAACTTTGTTTTTCAGCATGAAAACTGGCGGAGGAATGTCGGTTGGCAGCGAACGGTATCCAGCGACCTCACCATCATCGGCCGCACTACCTAGTTTTCCGGGGGTGGGGATAGCAGGCGACGCCGTGGCGATGCATGGAGACCGCCGAGCACGTGAAGCAGGCGGTGGCGTTAAGCTGCCATCGGAGGCTGGTGATGGGTTCCGGAAGCTACCTTGACGAAGTCCAGGATTGGTTGGCGGGTGTGGATGCCGTGACGTGGAAAAGGGCCGATAATTTGACTGGTACGTCGCTCGTGAAGGTTCTTCTCGGAAAGGTCGGCGGCGGTCGCAAAACCTGGCGATGTGGCCAGGGACACCGCAACTATAATACATACGAGGAGGTCGAAATTCACGGTGCTGCTCAAAGCCTTCATTTCCACCAGTGAGCATGGGGTATCTGTTATGATCGTCGTATTCTCTGTACCCTGAATAAGAGGTACGGTACCGCTGCTCCGTATGAGAAGTGCGGCGCTGCTGCTCGCTGTTGAAGCGAGGACGGTTCGTGGGTTCAGACGGAAGCACAGCTTATAATCGTACTCGTTCGCTGCATTAATAGAAGGTTGCCACGACGCAGATGTTGATCCGGGCTCGTTGCCTCGAGAGTCGCCGCTACCACAACGGCCGATTTCGTGGCACCGGAGGAGCTCTTCCTGGACTATCTGTCGTATTGCTGACGACAGATCGGATGCTGCGCTCGCGTCAACAGGCCAATGTCGGTAAATTAGCCAAACGGCCAAATTTTGGTGCCACGCGACGCATCTTCAGTGCTTCAAACGTACGGCAATGTTGGATTACGTCGGCCACATATGTCAGGTGTTCTTTGGCTATCAAGAACTGATATACATCTTCTGCTATGCCTTTAAGAAGATGACCCACCTTATCTTCATCGGACATACCAGAACCCACTATTCTACATAGCTTGAGGACCTCTTCTACGTACATAGTACATGTCTCGCCAGAGACTTGGGCCCTTTGAGACAGGGTCTGCTCAGCTCGCTTCTTTCTCGCTGCGGAGTCCCCAAAGCACTTTTTTCAGTTCTTGGACAAACGTATGCCAGGTCGTAAGCGTGTTCTGGTGGTTGTCGTACCACATGAGAGCAGTATTCGTGAGCGAGAACAAAACATTTGACAACTGAGCGGCGGAGTCCCAGCCGTTACGTTTGCTCACCCGTCAGTACTGCTTCAACCACTCGTCGACGTCCTCACCGCCAGTCCCGGCAAAACTTGGTGACTCCTTGTACAATTGCGAAGAGCCCGTCGGCCTCGGAGCTTCAGTTTCTCTGGACATGCCTGCTGTTGAGGGTGGTGGAAGCCCCGCCAGTCGACAACTGTGACGAGGTTCAGGTGGTAGCGATTCCGTTGTTGGATGCTTAGATACCCAGCACCCTCCACCACTTTGTTACTGGGTGTGCAGAAGGTGTTTATTCCAGGGAGCCGTAGGGCAAGTGGGTGCCGAAACTGCAGTCCTTCTCTCCCTCACTGCTCACCTCATGTTGTTGTTGCTGTTGATGCTGCTCCACTACCTTTGGGGCCTACCTTTGACAGTATATATATGAAAAATGAGAAGCACAACTTCGCTGTTATCTTAGGTTTATTTACGCAACACTTTCGGTCGGTGGACCGACCTTTTTCAAGGAATATATATATCTATATACGTGCGTGCGTGTGTGTGTGTGTGTGTGTGCGTGCGTGAAGCCGCCAGCACCACGGGAAGGCTCTGTGGTCTGGGCTACAGAGGAGGAGGTAGAAGTGGAAAGCGCCAGCAGATACGTGCGCTCCGGCGTCCCATCGAGCATCGCGCATGTAGTACCACAACAAGCTGCATTACGCGTCCCCGTCTGGTAAATAGCGTGGGCGCGGGGCTGTTGACGTATGACCGCACTTAGGGTGTCTCCGTGCGGGCGGTGCACGCATTTGCGTCGTCGCTGTCGACGTCGGGGCGGTGCGAGGTGCCCGCCCGCAGCTCGTTTCGGAAGCCGTGTACTACAGCGGCACTAATTTTTCCTGCTTCTCACCCCCCCCCCCCCCCTATCGTCCTCTTGTTGCTCTGTACCCTCCCCCACCCACCTGCCTTCGATCCCCGCTCTTGCGGCGGTAGGCTTTCGACGCCGAGGACCGCCGTCAGTAGCGGCGACGGGGATAAATCTTGCGGCCCGGCTGTTTCGCGTGTCCCGCGGCCGTGTCTTCGCGATGTACCACCACCGGGCTATGGAGAGGAGAGATGGAGAGGGGAGAGAGAGACTGATGGGCTGGGTGAGGAGGAACATGGGCCGAGATGGATCGCGCGATCCGAGGGGGATCTTGTTCGGCGATCGGTTATAATCGTAATACATGGCCGCGGCGGCGCATCGGAGAACAGGATGCGCTGTGGAGGTGCTTGTAGGTGCCGGGGCTGCCCGTGTACTACGCTCTCTTGCTGTGGGTGGCGCGCCGATCGCCGCGAGCATCTGCGCCGCCCTGTTTTGTCCGTGGCGGATGGCGCGCCGAACGTGAGAATGAGAACGGTTGCTTTGTCCACTTGTCGGTCCTGGGACGATGCGCTCCGGATGGACAGACGGGGGAACGACTGAACGTGTCAATGAATAACTGCGGAAATAAATGTTATGTGCAACACTTAAAGAAGAGAAAACAATACGAGAAGCAGGACAGAGCGTGTACAAGTCATTTCCCTGCCAGTTGGCGATCTATAGCTGCGTCACTAGTGTGACGCTGCCCCTATTTTTTTTTTTTTTCTGCTAAGCTACACTATAATGGGCTGTCCTAGCAATGCGTTGTTTGTCTGTTACCTTCGTAGTTGAACACATCCATATTTCTACAATATGCAACCAGACACACATTACACCTACTTTTGCCACTGCTTGCTTAATTTGTGTATTCTATTCGGCTGTACAATCTGCCGCTCACACGTCGCAAGCCATGCCAAATGGTGCGGGTTGTATTCATTTCGGCGCCCTCCGGTTTTCTGTTTTTTCGGGCCCGACTTGTTGCGTTTTCCGCCTCGAAAACATGCCACGTTTTGGGCTGTCGTATGCGAGGGTGCTAGAATATCTGGAAAGCATTCGTAAGAGAGCCAGCATATGCGTGGGCGTGTTCTTGAAAAACTAATTCCGTTGGGGACCACAGTGGACGCAAGCGAGGAGCGAGCGCCTTGAAGGCCTTTTGAATTTCGGCTTTTTCGGGGCTTCGCGAACTGGCCGTCGCAGTATGCAACTGTCTGACAAAGGGCCTTCTGACTCGCGTGCCCGCGGCCAACGCGGCGAAAGGCACGCTTCACACTCCTCGGAGAAGTGATCGGTTTTTCTCAACCTGGGATTTTTTAACACTGCAAATGAAGTCTTTTGTATTCTTGTTTTACTTGTTTTGCTGTTTACCCCTGCTATGCGTTAGAGGAGGTTAACTCTAGTTGTTAAAGGTGCGCCGCAATACCTTTTCTTCGTACCTGAGAAACACGCGGTAATAAGTGCGATGACTTCCACTGAATACATCATCGAAGAAATCTTTTTAAGAAACCTAATAAGACCGGTCATATAGAGAGCATAATGTTTACTTTCGCGATTCCCCCCTCAATACAACGTTTGCTTTAATGGCGGTGCCCATAGCAACGGCATGCCTTTTTCTCCTTTCTTTCATTTTCTTTTTTTTACGCGCTGTACATACGGTATCCCGTCGCGATTGGCGTCTTTCAAATGTGCCCGAGCACGCCGCATCCCCGCTTGCTAGATTGAAGGGGTGCGCTTGCGTGCGCGAGGGGTGTAACTCATGTTTGTGAACACTCGATCGCCCAATGACTGACGTCTGTGGGCGGTCATTCTGGTGATGACGTCATCAACAGCGGCGAAAGAGAGGAGGCCTCGAAAAATGTGGGAGAGAGCAAGCCATCTATTACGAGAGGTTGTGTGCTCCGTCCGGCACGCAATGCAACATTGTTTGGCTGCAATGTCCATGGGAGCAGTCTCTAGAGATCGCAAAAGTTTTCTTTTCAAGCTAAGCTTGTATACGCTTGCACAGCCTGCGCCGGCGATGTTACGCAAAAAAAAAAAGAGAAAACGCTGCTCTCAGCCGCACAGGCGGCTCGTGCTTGGCACGCGCTCGTGTCACTGCTTCCCGCGTTCGTCGTCGTCGTCTCCTTCCGCAGCTGGCTGCTAATCATTCCAGCGTAGAATTTCACTTCTCTTCTGTCGTCGTAATGGGGAGGCTGCGTTTACGGTGGTATGAGCCACTGCTTAAGGGGTGTGAACCATTCATTGTCTTACGTAAAGGACAGATTTAATTTTGAAGAAATTTCATGGAAATCCATCCAGATTTAACGCCCTCGGGAAAGCGCTCGTAGTCGACGTGCCGATTCTAGCGTGAGGGCTTCCGAAGCCCAAGCGAAACGTCAGCGAGGAGCAGCGGACCCCGAGTTGAGGCAGCGCGATGTTGATGTTGAGAGGCACGCGATGTTAAGCCCTCCAGGAACCCGACTATGGTGGTGCACGCCTCGGCAACGCTAGCGCCAACTTACCCGGTGCGACGGCCAGGTTTCAACGCGAATTTCTCAACCGAACCTTCGGAGCCAGCTGCAGTGGAGAACAGGATGACAGGTTGTGGTTCGAACACAATGAGGTACTCGTCAATGCAATTCGTGCGGAGGAACACCGAAGAAACAAACGACAAGCTTCGCTTACCTCCATCTCCTCGACAGGGGAGGGGCTACTGATTTTTTACGCGAAGCTTCATAGGCTCACTTGTGTCGGGGTTGGTGTACGCGGTATCATCATCAGAATTCGCTCGAGCGTCGTCGTCTTCCTCCGCAGCTGGCTTGTTGGCGCCTCTCGGGTTGCGCTCGTGCTCGTACTCGGCACGCGCTCGTGCCACTGCTCCCGCGTTCGTCGTCGTCGTCGTCTTCTTCCACAGCTGGCTCCATCGCCGCTCATCATTCCAGCGTTTAATTTCACTTCTGTCCTCGTACGTGGGAGGCCGCTTTTGCGGGGGTATGAGCCCTTGCTTAAGGGGGTATGTAGCCATTCATTGTCTTATGTGACGGACAGATTTAATTTTGAAGGAACTTAGTTTCGAGGAATCGCAAGCAGAAATGACGGGCGAATGATGCTAACCATGCACGCCGCCGAAACTCGAGACATCGAACGCAAGCGACAACAGCGACGAGCAGAGAATGGCACAACGCAACGGATAGAAAAGTTGTACGGAAGGGACGGAAAAGTAGCTACACACACGACAAGTTTCGCTTGCACCCATTTTCTCGACAGGGGAAGGGCTGGTGATTTCAGTTTTTTTTTTTTTTTTTTTTGCCATGATCAAAGATTGTTGCAGTGACCCTATAGGTATAACAAACCGAGTTCTTTCATTCATTCTTTACTGCGTAAGGAGCTTATCACAACGTGCCATAAGATCATGCCTTCTCACACTGCTTGTTAAACCGTGGATACACCCGCCGTGGTGGATTAGTGCGGTGCACCGCTGACCGCGAGAGGCGCTGTAATGCATAACTCCGGGTTAATTTCAACTGCCTGGTATTAATAAACGTGCATGCAAAGCACTACAGAAGAGTGTTTTCGCATTTTGCCATCACCGGAATGCCTCTGCCATGGCCATGACTCGAACCCCCGACCTTCTGCTCGGCAGGAAGCCACGGATACATCGCCAGCGCGGCCTCTACCAATAGTAGGGAAGTCTGTTTTGTTAGAAGTCTAGATACTTTACTACACGTATAGACAACCGGACACGCAACCTTAGGATGATTTTATGGAATGATCATTTCTCAATTTTACGGATATCTTAAAAATCGTATGTGGCAGAAAGGTTAATAATTCTAGTTCTTGAGCTGGATTATTGAAAGAGGCGGACATTACTCGCGCGACAAATCTAAACACATTATCGATTGATTGACGGAAACTTACTAATTAACTTCCTCAATAATTACTTGGCGGCACATGTTGCAGTTTACGAATTGTAGGCGGTGAGTTTGCCAGGCATATCCACTTAGAATGAATTTTGAAGATTGCATTGTTTTTGAGGTATGCACTATCAAACTAGAGATAAAATACACTCTTGTCCCACTTATTTTTTAAAGAAAACGCTCTTTTATGCATTGAAGCACAAAAAGTAATTGTAAGTCATGTATTTAATCGCACACTTTGGCAATGCATATCTCGAAACTGGTGTCATCCTGAAAATAAATTTTAAGTGGATACGTCTTGCAAACTCAGCAGATACAATTACTAAATGGCAATATGCGCTGCAATGTAAATAAATAAGAAGTTAAATAGTGCATTTTTCTAAATTAGTTGTATATGTGTCTCGATTTATCGTGCCACTAATGTCCGCCTCTTTTGAATATTCCAGCTCAAGCACTAGAATTCTGCTATCTGCCACAGGCGATTTTTTTATTAGGTAAAACATAAAAAACACGATCAGCCGGTATATCGAACAGGCGTGGCGTAGACTAAATGATCTGCAAACCCTAGTGTCAGACTGGAAAAAACCAGGATGTGACTGAATGCGCCGGGAAGTGAGATGATTGTTCCAATCGTGAGAAATGTGCATAGCACAGCACCTCGTGGACAATATGTTTCATTTCAGCAGGTGCCCAGCCGCATTGGATTACTCTGCAAGGACCGGGTACATGATATGGCAAGATGTGCCCATGGACACGACGGCGTGCGTGTTATTCCCATGTTAAACCATGACATCAGATATACCATGAAGAAACTGTCCACAGAGTGGTCTTTGACAACATATGCTTTGATGATGTGTAGCGAAAAGAATATATTTTGTATGCTGTGGATCCTGAGCTAAGATTCAGCCGTGGTAATATTGTTTTATCAACTTCGGCTAAATGTGGCCCTCACCAATCACTTCCTTGATGAACTAGTGCTTGTGGCGAACCGGGTGAGGGCGTCTCATGAGCGTTAATAACTTTTCTGTGTTATGCCATCATTGGCGAGAAGTGTGAGTCTAGTTTAGAGCGATGGTGAATGAAGCGCTTCTCTTCAGTAACATTTCTCGGACCGTAGCCTTCTTTAGACATTGCAATTAGGGCGCTATGTGCGGTGCAGAATATTCTTGCTTCAAGCAACCTACTCTTTCTCACTCTCTCTTTTATTTTTTTATTTGAGTGTGTTTTCACGCGGCATAATATGAAAATTAAGTTGTATGTAAGTATGGAGGTCTGTTTCATGCAGGTACTCCAACGGAAACTTATCAAACGCCTTGTCAGTAGGCCATCGTTTATAGTTGTTATGTTGGTCAATTCTCAACTGGACAAGCCTAAGTACATTATCGGGAACTGTCTTTGTCCTAGCACAAATCCAAAGTAGATGGCAGGCATTTGATGCAGACGCAGGAGCGGAGCTATTTGGACATTGAACGTTGTCTTTATATGTTTGACGCCAGGCACGAGAAATGGCTTGTCTAAGGGCCGCCCCCGGTGCGAAGTCTTCGGATGCACGCCTCCTCCACCCGAGAAAGACCCTGGGGAATGGAGCACTAAGAGCCATCACGTCGAGCACAATGACGTATAACATAACACACCTCGCAGCATTCCCTTCTACTGGCTGTAACAATGACGCAAGAAGCTTTACAGTTGCGCGCGAATTGTGCGCCATAAAAACTACATGAAAAGTCCACAGTGCAGAACATAATTTAAGTTACAAAGAAGCGGTGGCACACAAAATGATGGAGGTGGTGCCGCTAGACACGCGCCTTTCTTATAATTGCAGGCAGTATTTTTCTCCAGTCTCATGCCGAGGACAGTACTGCTGTAAATAACGCAACGAGAAAAATTAAGGGCATTAACCATTTGCGTGATATTGAAGGAGAATTGAAGAAGAATGTTAAGCAGAGCTGTATGAGTAGATCACGCTTGGACAGTTGCGTAAAGACTTTTCTTGACGTGAGATGTCTTGATGAGCCGCATCAGACGCTGACATGAAATGATGGTGGCGACACCGTCCTGATGCTCCCGCACTAGCAAGCCATGCATTTCAGGCTTACATTGCGGGACAAAACGCCCAGTAACGAATTTTATTGACACAACGCAGAAGTAGGCTAGCGTTCAACGAATCGATCCCCCCCCCCCCCTATCTTTCTTTCTTTCTGTCTTTCTTTCTTTCTTTTTTCTTTCTTTCTTTCTTTCTTAGTGTCGGCGGAAATATTCAGAAATTAGCGACATGTATTCACCGCCTTTCATGGAGGGTCGCTGCGTGTAACAAGAAATGTCAACTTCGCGAACCAGTGTAGTTGAAAGGCACCGAGTTTAGCTATTGTCCCGCTCTCCCGGCGTGCTTCTTTTCCTTTGCATTCTTCTTATGCATTTACTCCATTGTGCCCCCGCCTCTGAGCTTTCGACCATCAGAATTCAGTGAGTCAATAATTGAATAAGCCATGAGGCACCTAGTAGTTCGCGTGACCTCGGTGACGAAGCTTTTAAACATCGAACCTCTCTAATGGCGCGACTCAATAAACGCTGCGCCCCGGAAGGTCTTTTAATCTCGTCCGAGTGCGCACTCCGAAGTATGGATCCCTTTAACTTTCTTTCATTTTTTACATCTGCTTTTATATGCAGCGTGCGCCCCTACAGATTTCACCTGACTCCTTGAATACTCTCGACGTTTGCGCCGTTGCCAAATGTCACAGCTTCACTTCCCCTCCCTGCTGTTCGGTTGTTTCTTTCTTTTTGTCTTTCTTTCTTTTTCTCCTAATTAAGACACTTTATTAATTCGTTTAGCTATTCGCTCGTCTTATTTATTTATTTTTTCAGTAGTCTCGAGAGCTCGCATTCTTTTCGTCCCGTCACTTTCCTCGCATTCTTCCATCCAGAACCGAAATAGAGGTATAAAAAAAAAAGAAAAGAAAGAAGGAAATGTCAACGAGAGAGAGAGCGGGGAGGGCGAGAGAAAGAAACAGGAATCCGAGAAAGCCATCTGCTGGAATTCTGCGAATCATGTCTCCTCTTCTCTGCATTACGTATTTGCTTTTGGGCACGCGATCGCGCTATTTGGTTTAAGCATTTTGCTGCTATTATTAACGGAGTCCTTTGTCTTCTCGCCCGCATAAGCATATGCCTCGCCCTCGCTTTCTTCTTTAAACTTTGTTTTCCTAATTTCTTTTTTCAACTCTCTCGGGAGCGTGTGCGCAAATTATTTCTGACCCCCCGCGCACTCCTCGGTCGGTGTGTATACTAAACGCCAGGGCTCCGTTCCTTCATATTCTCCTTCCTCGGGAGGGCTTTCTTTTTCTTGCCTTTTGGCGAGAGCGCGGGGATTTCAATATCCACGATCCCGCGACCGACGACCACGGCAGGTGTACGCACACACACCACGGCGCCGCTCCTCCTTTCCCCCACCGTGCCTTCATTCCCCGATCTTCGTTCAAATTGCCTTCGACGCTGCCTATGCTCCGCGCGTTCGCAAATCTGCGCCGCTTGCGCCCTATGCTTGCCGTCTTCGCGCCACTTATAACGCGTCCCTCTCTCTCTCTCGCCCTCTGCCTCCCTTCTTTTTGTTTATTTCGCCCTAACTGCACCACGGGGCGCACCCCCGGCGCTTTTGTTTAAATTTCACCCTGTGACTCCGCTTTCCATTTTCTTTCGGGCCATCGATTAGCGCTTCGGGCCTTATGGGACTTCGCGAGCCGTGCGCAGGGTCTCTGGAGCCTCGCTGTCCGTTTATTTGCTCTTGCCTCTTCCTCTTCGTCTGTCGCCTCCTCCTCTTCTCACCGCTACCTTTGCCGAACGTTCACTTGCTCACTTACTGCTTTCCGTCTGCCCGCCTCGTAGATTTCTTTTCTTTCCCTTATTTTCCGCATTTTACCGACGCCGTGCCGCACACTTGCATACACCTATGTACATCTCCTCCTCGCACCTTTAAAACTGTAGAGTAAGCTGCAGCTCAGGCCGCTCTCTTCGCCTTTCCGTAAAAAGAATTCTCTCTCTCTCTCTCTCTGTTTGTATTCGTCGCTTTTCATTCTGTAACTCTCGAGCTTCTATATGACTTGTACGCTAACGCGCTCGTGCTTCCTGTAGCACGCACGTCCTTTCTGTTAATTATTTTGCACTTCGGTGATGTATTCTTTCCAATTAGCTCTTTCTTTCCATTGTTCATGTGCTTTGTTACTCTCTCTCTTTACTTTGTCTTTTGTTTAATGGGCTCTGCCTTATACTTCGGAGACTGCGATAGTTACTAACTGCCCTGTCGTTAACGCGTGGACGCCGTTCTTCGAGAGTCTGCGTCGTCGCTACTTCGCTGCGTCCTCCCTCCTCCCCAGTCCTAATACCCACTTCCCTCCCAAACTACTCGTTTCCTCCCCCCCCCCCCCCCTTTTTTTTATTTCCTCAATATCGGTGCTACCTACCTAGCGTCTCGGCAACCCCCAGCGACCAAGTACCGCTTCCTTCTTACATACGTGCGAATTCCATTCGCCCTCCCTTCGTTTGTCTTAAGTTGGGCTACAGAATTGTTCTTCCCTCGAAACTTAATTCCGGTCGTCTTCCGGCTCGCTTTTCGTCAACACATATAATAAGTTACACCCTTTCTGCTTCTTTTTTTTTTCGTTTCTTTTTTTTTCTCTCTCTCTCGCTAAACACTCGTTCTTTCTGTCTGTCAACCTAGTGGCATTTCATTTTTCTCGGTTTTATCGTTGAGATTTAAGCGGTAGCGTTCGCGCTGTTTCATTCGCTTCGTTCGTGTTCTTTTTTTTTTTTTTTCATTTTCGGCGTCGCTGTTTCCGCTGCTTCTATAGCTCGCCCCGTTTCCAAGTTTTCTTGCGCGTTTCATCCTCTTAACACTCTTCTCCTCTCCCCTCTCCCTCCCTGTGGACAGTCATTGGTTCTTGATGTTTGTTCAGAGTTTATATATCGTACCCGAATCGCGGCGTCGTGGTTTCCTGTTGTATTTGTGCTTGATCGCTTTGGAGACGAAATCGAGAGTGAGAGCTGTGGGGCCATGGGAACTTGCGTCGAGACGATATAAAGAAAAAATAATGTCAACAAAAGCACGAGATGACGCCGTTGTTGTTGACCCCGCTTAGCGTGCCTGATCCTTAGTACTATAGTGCTTGTGTTTTGTGATGAGGTTTTCACGGCGCCTTCAAGACAACGCTTGGACTCTTCCTGGGATTTTTTTTCTTTTTTTGTTTACATTGCTGTCGTGGAACATGTAGTTGTTGTTTGAACTTACTTTTCGCAGATGCATTCAGATACAACTTTAGCTTCTACTTTCGTATTTTACTGTGATGACGTACTGTGAGTATTATGATTACCGCAGCGTCAGTCTTAAAGGTGACCCTGTAACCCGCCAGTGAAGAAGATGCAAGTTCACCGCCATAATTCAAAATATCATCTGGCACTGCATCTTGCACAGAAACAAAAACATCACTGTAAAGTTTTGGCGGTGCATTGTGTCGCCTGCAGTCTTAGCCGACATTAAGGCACTAAGCTTAAGTAAAAGAAGCTCTCCTACCCGCTATGCTTATCACCTGTTTCACCTGTCCTGCTATGTCTTCCCTCTTCATTAGCTTATTTCATAAAAAGGGGTTTGTATTTATTGGTACATTGTTTACTATTGATAACAGTCCATAAATATGTACGTACTTTCATGTGTTGACTGATACATATGACTTGATATGTATACGAAATTGGGATTATATTGTGTGCCTTGAGAGCACTGTTCCTGTTTTGCCCTGCGAGACCAAGACCCAGTCAGGAGACTACCTTCATCTTAAGTATTGGCTCGTAGGCAATACCATGTATTGCCTGATAAAGGGAATAAACTTCAAAACTTCAAAATAATTCAAAACAATTTCTCTGTTCAGATAACGCAAGCGTAATCATATAGAAAACAAAACACATGCACAAAGAAATAAATAAAATGGTGTATAAGTACAGTCGGTGTTGCTGTTGTTTATGTTGTTTCAATATTGTGTCGTTTCATTCTGCCCGACGTCGTGAGTGCATACAGTGCGCGGACCACAGGCGTGCGCCACGAAAACGCGCCCTACTGACGTCCACGGAATGAAGAGGCGACGCTGCTAACGAGCACGCGAGGGCCCCAAAGGCGTGCGTTCGTCGTTGCAGCCGCTTCGAACCACGAAATCGAGAGTGTAATTAGGGCACCTCGCTGTTCGAGGTAGCCGCTACACCTTGTTCACCCTGCCCCCTTTCCCTATCTTTCTCCCTCTCTCTTTCGTTAGTTTCTGTTTACCGTCTTTCTTTTTCCGCGGTGAGGCAGCTCGCTGTCCTGTACAATATTTATTTTTGTAGGGTTTAAGGTAAAGTGTTAGCCACTGGAGAAACCAGCACCATCAAGTGCGTAAAAATCTTTCGAGTGTACTCGATTTTGTAAAAGTGTTTGTCTTCTTGTATGCTCAACGCTTGCGACCTCTGAACAGCGAAATTCATTTTGAATAATTTTCCTGCCTTAATTAATGTTGTTCAAGTCACAGGCTACACTGTCGGTGTTTTCCGGTAATACTTTTTGTGGGCTGAACGGGATGCGATGAACACTGAGGAGCAGCAGCTGTGTGTCGAAAATTCTGCATGACCTTTCGCGCCAAATTGACCTCCCTTTGTTTTTTGGCTCGCATGTGCTTCAGTAGTTCTCTTTTCATCCTTATTAAGCAAGGACAGCCGTAAGTTCATATTATTGAATGCATACTGGACTAGGACAAGAAGAAGTTTAGTTGCTAATCAGGCATTAGTTTTGCTTGGGTTAATATGTTCCAAATGACACCATTTGGTTTGATTTCACTTTAGGCTTCTACCTGCTCTTCCCGATTGTCTATCTCTGTTTGTTCATCCGCGTCTCGTCCTTGGCACCGATAACTATGCTACTCGTAATAATGCGGTTTTAAGCGACTCACGAACCTCTTAAATGTTCATACGCTTGTAGATTTTGGACGTCGGATGTTCGCTCTTTAAGAATGTTTCTGCGTATGTATTTGCCACTCGATTGTTCCGTCTTGTGTGCTATTCCCTTGGAAAATGGTGCCTCAGCAACTAGCTCGGATTCAGAACTTAGTCATACACAGCAGAATGACTGGAAGGTGGGCAAGTTGGTTCGTATGCATGATTATGGCTGGGTTGAATAAAAATTATATTGTGAGTACAGCGCATGCTCTGTCCTTTTTCTACGTCCTTGCCATCCATGTTAAGTCAGGCCTATCGTATCCATGCCTGGCCATAATCAGACCTTAGTGTAGCTACGAATGGTTATCGTGGCTTTTGCTTCCAAAACTTCCTTTTGATTGTTTATCTATGTATGTATTCTTTATTCTGTAGATCTCTGGTAGTATTGACAATTCTTAAAATATGCGATCGTTTGGCCTCTGTGACTGTTTTTGGAAGTGAATATCGGTTGCCACTTCTCGTACTCGTTGTGCCCAGTATACTCGTTGTTAATTTGCCACGTTATCGGTGTGTGTGGTTTCTCTGCCGTGAATAAAGCTACCTTCGGAGGCTATCGCAATGTTCTCGCCTTCGATGCAGAGCGCATTTGCGCTTTCGATAGAGTGTTTGCTGCAAATGCTCTATGGCCCTGTGCTCTACTGCTAGAAAAGAGTTGTGAAATCGTAATTGCACTTTTGCTACAGTAGATGATGGATCTACGCTATCGTGACTATTATTTTTAGAGCGCACCAGATGGCGCGGCGTGTCCAGAAAAAGCACGAGAGGGGCCAAAGGCTGTCACGTGATCTCAACGCATGCATCGGCGCACTATGGATTTCGGAAGCTATACGTGCAGGCTTGACGGCGGTAGTTGTCGCCGAGTATTCAAGAGAAGTCCGAGAGAGGGGTGCCGCTCCTGTACGCGCCTCATACGTGAGGCGTTTCGACGGTGGCGATACGCTACGTCGCTATATTGCTTCAATGCTATAAGCACAATTAGGTCGACGGTCATCGTGAGATGGGTTCTGCCAAATCCTTTACTTAATTCTTTTTAAAGCAAATTTATATTTTGCGCATAAGTAAACTGGAATAGCTCCTTACAACCTCTTCTGTGGGATGCCATTTAACCTCACCTGCCTAGACCTGCTATACGACTGGTCATGGGGAGTTTCTTGTTTCTTTGTTTTTCTTAAATCTCTGTTTCCCCTCCACGCACGACCAGCATCAACCTCCGCCATCAGCCGACTGGGTGTTCACGGAATCGGAGAAGAGAATGAGGGGAAAAAAACGCATTGTGGTCATGCGCCACGCCATCGGCGTAAAACGAAGGCGTGGCCGCGTTCTGGCGCACGGCGCTACACCGATCCTGGCATTTTAATTAACACGCCTCGCGCCAGAACGTGAGGTATGGCTTTAACCATAACCCTATTTTAAAGCGAAAACATTTATTTGCGAAGCTCGCCGGGTTTCGCGACCGTGGGAGCTGCAGCCTGGCTGTTTCCCTTGCCGAATAGGCCAACCAACCACAGCGGAGCACGCGTGCCGATGAGTTCCTTGCAGCACCACTAGATAACGCTCGCCTTCGCGCATCCGCGGCAGTGGGTCACCGGGGTACGAAAAAAAAAAAATAACCGCAAAGCTTGCCTTCGCGCGTGCGTGCGTGCGCATGCGCGTGTGTATGTACTCGTGTTTCGACTCTTTATGCACTCACACAAAGTCTCGCTGTATATAGATTCCAACTTGTTGGATAAGATGCATCTCTTTCTCTGTAGCCATGTCCTTCTTTCTTTATTTCTCTTTCTCTCTCACTGTCGCTCTTTGTATCGCCGTCCATCCTCGGTGCTTTATTTTGTTGTGAAACCTTCGGCCTAAGATAGCTTGCACGTGACAGGACGGGTGCAGCTTCTCACGGTGATAGTTCTCCGATATGGCGCCTATAGTATGACTTAAGTGTGGATCATATTCACTGCCGAGGTAACCTGCTTCCATTTTTACGCCGTTCTCTTTGCTCAATCTACCGGTCGCGCTGGTGTAGTAGCTATGGCATTCTATCGCTGAGCGGGAGGTCGTGGGTTCGATTTGCGGAGGCCACGTACACGTTGTCATGAGGGCGAGGTGTAGAAACGCTCGCACTTTGCTGCACATTAAAGTACACCCCCAGCTGGTCGGAATTACTCCGGAAACCTCCACTAGACGCCGTTACTCGTGGTCACATGGCCGCTTTGGAGCTTAAGACCGACACAATTTTATTTGATCTCCAAGTTTTCGCTCACACGTTCAACAAGAGCCGCGATGTGTCTCGTGTTTCGTCGGCTTCATTTGTTCCTCTTGTGTGCTTTTGAACAGGAAAACCAAATCTTCATGTGCATGGTCCCTACGGCTAACCTAATGTAATTTTTCGACGCTGTGCTATAGTTGCCATTAAATTTCGCACTGTGTTGTTTTGGAGTTCACTGCTAACTGCAAAACTACCGAGTGAGCATAAGACGGATCGAGTTCTCCCAATTTTTAAGAAAGCGATCATATAATATAAAAAAGTTAACGTCCTGTGTAATTAACATCAATTTGTAAAGTATACTTGTACATGTAATCGCTACACGTATCGTGTAATTTCTTGAAATAAAGTCTATACTAACAAATTTTCAGCGTGGATTAGAAAAAGGTTATTCAACCGCGGCACGGTTAGTCACATTAGTTCATACATTTGCAGAAACACTGGGTAAGAATGGTCACATCGACGCCATATTCTTAGATTTTAGCCAGGAATTTGGCAGAGTTACGAACGAAAAAGGAATTGAAGACTGAAAGATAATTATCTACCTGATACACCAATGGCATGTATTGAATACTATTTGACAGAACGTCCCCAGTTCGTTTCACTTGATGAGAACAATGCGAGCTGTCTTCCTGTCACATCAGGGATGCGCTAATGCCGCGTTGTTGAGCCTTTGTTGTCTTTACGTTATGTAAGTGATATTAGGGATGTAGTAACACCGGGAAACGTATATTGAAAATCTAGAAGGCACAGCGCCTTAGCAACAGCGGTTGCACGCGATTGGCTGAATTCCGCCGGCGGACGCTGTGATGTCACGCCGTAAGGATTATTGCCTTTGCGTGTCGCCCCTACGATATGTTAGGCTAGGCTAGGGTAGCGTAAATTGTGCTAGGGGGCGCGACGTACTCTCATATTGGTTGCAAAGGGCGTCGAGCGTCACCGGCGGCGTAATATATATATATATATATATATATATATATTATATATATATATATATATATATATATATATATCAGTTATTTCAATTATAAAAGCCCTAAACTAAAATATTCATGCGTCGCATGGGATCTTTTTACTGAAGTTAGTATAAAGACACTTGTAGTAATTCAAATAAAGGCTGCTACGTTTATTTATTCAACGTTTAACATTAATGACTTACCGAGAGAGCTCATGACTGCTAAAGATATTGACAAACTACAACTATAAAGAACGAGAAACCGCCTAAGCTTTCTTCATTAGCTTCTTACCCATAAGTTGGCCCTTAACCCCTATTGCGACTCGGGGTTGGGGACGAGAGACTGAGTCTTGAAGCAGGCGAAGAGGAGACGAAAGCTTTATACAGTATGTACAAATATGTACAGATATAGCAGGAATAGCAGGTAATAGCTGCCATTAGCTGGGGATAGCTGGTCAAAGCAGTGAGAGCTGGTAAGAGCGCACCAGACCGACGGGGCGGCCGGTGGCGACTCTCTGGCTTAACAATGGGCCAGTTCCTCCTTAAATCCCCTTGGCGGCGGCTCCTCGTCGACAGGAGGAAGAGGGGACGGTTGCTGACGTCACTCGCGTCGCATTGTGTCGTCGCGTCCCCCTGGCGACTCGTCGACAGGACCCCGAGGTGGCGATGATGGCCGGGGCTGCTTGCACGTCGGCAGGACACAGACGGGGCAGTTGCCGAGGTCCCCCCGCGCCGTATTGTGTCGTCGCGTCCCCTTGGCGACTCGTTGACCGGATCAAGACGGGGCGGTTGCTGAGGCACCCGCGTCGCATTGTGTCGCCACGTCCCGTTGGCGACTAGTCGGCAGGACCCAGAGGGACGGGTGGCGATGATGGCAGGTGCTATGGCACAACAGCACCCCCGCCGCCAGACAATGCATCCAGAGGTCGAGCTGTCCGACGCAGCTCGGAAGATTGGATGCGCCGGTTGGGCGACGTCTAGGATGGTCTGGAGGTATCGGCTCTGCCGCTTTCCCGCCGGTGGTCTTTTCTGCTGCTCGGTCCTGATAATGTCCACTGGAACGACCAAGAATCAACAACGCCAAACCACTCCGGCCAAAGCAAGCACCCTCCGAATGCTCTCCAAACCGCCAGACCAAAATCATCGAACAAAGCATTTTCGAGATCTGGCTACGCGAAACAAAACAAAACAAAATAAAACAACAACAACAAAAAATCCCGAACAACACGAGACACGTATCTGAGAGAGAAATTCGAGATACGGACCTCCTTTTTTTTTTTAATTGTCAATGCGCGAGTCTTAATCAAATCAGAATTGCGTCGCAAGTGATTCTCAACTGTAATGCGGGCGGGTTGGCAAAGATCAAGGTTGCCGAAGATGACTTAATTTTGCCCCCGAAAGCCGTGACGCAAAGGCTGAACGCCGCTAATGTTTGCGCTTGGGCGCCACTTCACAAAGCGCGGAATGACATCTGACTGTAAATGCCAACCGAAAGAGCCCGCCGCTTAGTGTTGTCTAAATGCACTCGGCAAAACGAGCGCCACATTCTTACAGCACAGAAGCGGTCCTAACAAAACAAACAAAAAAGATACTAAAACTCACACTAATGACACGAAAGCAAAGGTGAATCAAAATTATACACTGACACTTACAACTAACGCGTACAATACAAAAACAAGTCACAATCGAAATTAAGCATTTAGGCTTTTCCTAGCCTAGATATATGTAAAAACAACAAACGTGAAAACACTGACGCTTTCTCTACTTGAGCGTACAGCAATCAGGTCTCAGTAAAAATGATTAACAAACTAAAAAATGTTGGTGTCTCGCGAAAAGAAAGGACCAAAGCCTTATAAAATGCGCTCTTGGCCTATCCACCCTTTCCTACGCTCAACACGCGACTCAAACTTATCGCAAAAAACACTCAGAAAATTTAATACTAAAATGACATAAAACAGAATGCGCTTTCAAAGTACCGTGTTACTAATCACTTGGAGTTCGCAAACATGTTTTTAGACGCGCTCGTGCAGGTCGCCCATTCTCGGCCCTAAGCGTCGTCCAATCGCGACACCAGAACAAAATTGATTTGCCTGAAACATGTGCCAATTTCGACCCGCGGCCTCCAAATACTCGGAGAGCGGCTCCTTTACAGACCCGCGTGCACACCGCCTTTCTACCCGCTAGGCACTTGCCTTTCTTTCCGCGAGAAAGTGAACGGCTATTGTAGCAGATTTTCGAGCATACCCGACGCTTCGCTATGCTCTTCTGCTTACAATGCCTTGACAACACTGAGAACAGGCGGCATTTGCGGCGTCTGAATTTCTGCGAAATCCTTTCTTTACTGACGCGCGTCACTCCTATTCTAGATTTCAGCAGCCGCCTGAGCTTCGGGTTCACCCTACTCTGCTTTTTCCTAACGGCTAGGCTGTTGGCGCGCTTCACCCGGCTCGTACCGCTGCCCGAGTCCGACTTTCTCGGCTTGCGCCTTCGTCGTTTGCCCTCGGCGCGGCTCGCAAAGCTCGCGGTCTCGGCACTTGTACTCGCAGGTGCCCTGCCTTCTCGTCGCAACGACATAGCTCCGGGCGGCAAAACCAAGCTAGCCTCGTGGTCGTCGCTAGATGTCTGCACTTCTAACAGAACATAACTGCATCCGACGCCATCTGAGCTAGCCGGCTTGCCCTGCGGTCTCTCCTTGACTAGCCTGAGCGTATCGCTGCCATCAAAAGGGCGCAGCAATTTCTTTCTGACCTTCGTCGTCGGCCACAATTTCCAAAGCGGCTTCTTTAGACGGCGACACAACAATGTGTTCCGCTGGTCGATAAGCGTGTGCAACAATGGCACCATAGCATTTCCCTGGCGTACTGAGCTAGTAGCCTTCTCAATACGCGGTCTCTCCTCGACAGGCTCGGCATTGTGGCTATCAAATTGGTCCTGGCAGTCGGCCTGACTTACAGCATCAAAATGACTCAACAAAGCCTTCTTAGCTTCATCGTAGTCCCGCTTCTCCTCATCAAGCAGGCTTTCCAAAACGCACGCGAGACTACAAGGGAGCAGCAGGATCAACCGCTCGGACCAGAGGTCCCGGTTGACACCTTCTCCTTCGCACACTTTTTCAAAATCAGCAAGAAATTTAATCATATTCTCGCCCGCCCTGAAGGTGTGGAGATGATATCGTGCTGTGCGCCATATCCATGTTTGATTCTGTCGACGGCTCTCTCGCCTTGCCTTTTCCTCGGGACTTAAGTGCTCCTTCGCCTCTAACTCGCGCCTCGATCGTCTAACGCGTTCCTTTGCCTCGAGCTTTCGCTCCACAATCATTTCCCAAGCCTCTTCGGCTTCCTCGGTCGTCACGTCCTCTGCTCGCATCACGTCGAGAATCGCTTTTCTTGCCTTTTCGGAGCCGGCGGAAATGCCCAACTCCTCGCAAATTTGAATGAGGTCCTGAACTTGGAATTCCTCCATCGCGATCTCGTTCCTCGTGTTGCTTGCCCACTAAATTTACCTTACTTTAAACTAAAATCCACTATTTAAAGAAGGCAAATTAATAATCCATAGCCTACCAAAACAAAAGACTCTACTAACATCTGCCTGTGCTAGAGAGGTCTGGCGACCTGAGAAGCAAACATCGGACACTCACCCAGCCAAAGTGGTTGACGCCGGTCGATCTGGTAGCTGCCATCGAGCGGTGTAGCAGTCGTCTTCGGGCCTCGTATCTCGCAGCTTGCCATCCGCTGTTCAGATACTGGTTCGCCAATCCCATAGCTGCCATCCACTATTGTGACTCGGGGTTGGGGACGAGAGACTGAGTCTTGAAGCAGGCGAAGAGGAGACGAAAGCTTTATACAGTATGTACAAATATGTACAGATATAGCAGGAATAGCAGGTAATAGCTGCCATTAGCTGGGGATAGCTGGTCAAAGCAGTGAGAGCTGGTAAGAGCGCACCAGACCGACGGGGCGGCCGGTGGCGACTCTCTGGCTTAACAATGGGCCAGTTCCTCCTTAAATCCCCTTGGCGGCGGCTCCTCGTCGACAGGAGGAAGAGGGGACGGTTGCTGACGTCACTCGCGTCGCATTGTGTCGTCGCGTCCCCCTGGCGACTCGTCGACAGGACCCCGAGGTGGCGATGATGGCCGGGGCTGCTTGCACGTCGGCAGGACACAGACGGGGCAGTTGCCGAGGTCCCCCCGCGCCGTATTGTGTCGTCACGTCCCCTTGGCGACTCGTTGACCGGATCAAGACGGGGCGGTTGCTGAGGCACCCGCGTCGCATTGTGTCGCCACGTCCCGTTGGCGACTAGTCGGCAGGACCCAGAGGGACGGGTGGCGATGATGGCAGGTGCTATGGCACAACACCCCACAGTATATTTATCCCCTCCGTCCACGACACGACATCATCGAGCCCGTTCTCTAACTGAGTATTAGGCTAAAATTATAACATGGCAGTTTTAGTTGTCCGCGCACAATATCTGAGTGGAGCGTCAACTGAGCGTGCAGATTAGAAAGCGATTTTCTGTCTTTCTGTATTATTTTGTACAATTCTATTTTGTTACGCATGCGTGCTAATGCCTGGCAAATTGCGGCTGTAGTATAATAAATAATAAATGAATATATTATATATAATATATATTAT